>NW_008762210.1:0-592 GCF_000715545.1 Opisthorchis viverrini | reverse complement strand
GAATCCGTGAGCTGTCGGAGGAAGGCTATTCCACGCAGCTACTGTCCGTGTTTTTTAAAGGCTGTCCTTTTCGCTGCTGGAACACTCTGAGGTCTGATGGTATTTGATTAGTACCAAATTCACAAATTGCAAGAAAGCCTGTGCTTCTGTATGAACATCGGCCTGACCCTCCCATGCTTTTTGCTTTTTGCAGTAGGGCCACGAAGTCTGAAGATAATTCCCGAAACGAGTCAGAAAAGCAAATACAGCCTGGTTTATCAAAGTTTAATCTAAAGAAAGCAGCCCACGAGTTCGGATGCTCTCTGTATGCACCAATCTTAAGTGGCATGCAGCGGACACCGCTTTGTTTGTTGCATCCACCATTTTGACCAATCAGGGGTCAGCTTGCAATGAACAGGCTGCGGACACGTAGTTTCCGCCAATCAACTGCGACCCAGGTCTCCGTCCTCTGTAGTACCTGATTGCGGGTGATAAGGTGCACGTAGCTCAGGGTGCGTGTCGTTTTCGTTGATTTACATGTAAGTATTTGCGATGTACGACCTTGATTACCGGGACTCGGATCACGAACAGTGTTTTCGCTCCCCGTCCACAG
>NW_008762209.1:0-592 GCF_000715545.1 Opisthorchis viverrini | reverse complement strand
ATCTGCGTTGCGTGGTGGTTTGTGATTCTTGCGTTCGATTACTCCAACGCCTGCTGAAATTGTCATTCATCATTTCCTGTCTAAGTTTCTTCCATCGGTAAAATAGATTGCGGCGTGGCTCACATTCCTTTTGTTTGAATGACGGAATACAGTTTACTAAAAAACCAACCGGGACAAGAAATAAGAGACGATAATTGCAGCACACGGTTGAGCAATCGAACGAATGAATTACAGAACACAACGCAACAAAGATTAGGATCGTACCCATGAGACCGCAATCGGGACAACTATCGATAGCCAATCAGATCAAAGATTAAAGCTGCTCTTTGCAGACCACATAAACTTTCTAGTAAACACTCTTTACCCCATTAAATGATAATGCTGTCAAGCTATTGAAAACACCAAATCTTACATTCATACAATTTACATACAGTTCAGGAATTATACCGATGTACTTGATTTTGCCAAAGGAGACCATCTCAAAAGAAGACCAAAATGTAATCTGTCCTGCGGGATGATGTCTTTTGGAAAGAATGAACACTCACCAGTAACTTGGTCAATACCCCTTAAACCTAAAGAAATCTCGACTGAG
>NW_008762208.1:0-592 GCF_000715545.1 Opisthorchis viverrini | reverse complement strand
TGTCATTCAAAGGAAAGCGGAGTTACTAACAGTTACCCAAGCCTGGACAGCGGCAGTCGAGATACTCTGGTTGGGTTCGAACCTCGAACTTCGCATCACTAAGTTCGCACCAGGGAACCCTCTCCAGCTGGTTTGTACTTAAGCCGCAAGCATACTCTGAGCTTTTCACAAGTCAGCCCCTTAAACCGACATTTTTTGAATCGCCGCCCCTCCTCTTTTCGCGTCTTACTCCCCAGAACCGTTTAGGCCGAATATTTCTCTCACTTTGTTAGACCGATGAAACGGTGCTGGAACTGATCGCCTTCCATTTCAATATCACTGGCTGGAAGATGTATGAACTTTCCTTTCCTGATTTTGGAAGATTGATGGACATACGAGTAGAGTCAACCTGGTTAAATTTATTCATTTAACTTACCGTGATTGATGGGGATTTCGAAGCGGACCACCGTGAGCGCACAGAATCCAGGCAACGATGAGGTTGGTAGCCAAGATACTCTTTCACTCTGCGGTGTGAGAGGTTCACACAACGGCCGAAGCCCATTAAAGTGAACATCGCTTACGAAAAATGCAAATCAATTTGGTTTTCACGAGA
>NW_008762207.1:0-592 GCF_000715545.1 Opisthorchis viverrini | reverse complement strand
ATAAAACAGGCTGCAGCCTGAGAAAAAGCTACCTTCCAACCTGGAGGACCCCAACCTCCAGGGGTTTGGGATGCCAAAGTACACTCTCTGACCGAGTATGATAAATGTAAAACAAATAATGGCACATTATTCTTAGACTCTTCGGGCAGGTAGCTCACAGCTCAAACCTTTAATTTGAATGACACCAAATTCATTTGCCTTTTATAAGCTGCCATTCCTTCTGTACGGTTTCACACCGGGACGGTATCTCGTGACACGCGATTTAATCTAGTCCTAATTTAGGTTAAATCATAACCTCCCGTTAAACGATGCGTTTTGCAGATAATGGCATCCCAACGCTATTGAACATGTTTCACCACGAAGAGACCGAACCTTACTATGGCATGGCGGTTTGTGCACCTCCGCGACCCACTATGCCATACTCGGGAGTCCATGCGACACTCGAAGAATCTCCCATACGGGGCTGGTCATTAGTTACAAGTCTGACCAACGCAGTCCCCTGGCCCTCCAGGTTAATGGCTGGAACACGAGCGGCGACTTGTACCGTAAAAATTAAAATGTGCTTGCATTTCCTGCCAAACACCGCTGGCTT
>NW_008762206.1:0-592 GCF_000715545.1 Opisthorchis viverrini | reverse complement strand
GTAAGAAGCGAATTTCCGGTATTCAGAACACATCTAACCAAGGGTCACGTGACGAAATTTGTATGGGCCTGTGACACCTTCTCACAATAGGGGGTATGATGGACATCAAACTCCCAAAAACTCGGAAAAAGACAAAATAACAGGTGTTCAGGATCTCCTTTTGCAAATGCTTCATTTAAAATCACAAGTTGAAGAACGCAATCCAGTGTTTGCTTACACCAAGAGACAAATTATTGTCTGTGGTTGAATGTGGATAAATCGATGAGCTTTCGTGCAATGTAACTCGCAGACGGCTGCTCCGCGTCTACGAACCAGGTGTGAATCACGCTCAAGGGAATCATGGCACTACAAGAACCGCACTGATTGGCTAGGAATGGGCATCATTCCCTCATGAAACCGCGGTGCTTCCATTGACAAGGCAAACGCCTCTACAATCTATGTGAATCGTCTGTGGTTTGCGCAACACCAAGCAACTAAGCAGAGGGTTTCCAACACAAAGCCCCATGAACTTTTTCTGGATTTACGGATTTAGCTACTTATTCTCCTCGTCAGTAGTTAAATTAAAGAACGGTTCCTCACCACTACTACACTC
>NW_008762205.1:0-593 GCF_000715545.1 Opisthorchis viverrini | reverse complement strand
CCCTTGAGCGTTGGGAACCTTTGAAAGTTTCACTTGAAGAATGACGTCTGCGCATGCCGAAAAGCCGAAAAGCGCTACATAACTGTTTGGCTTTTGCTGGCATCTATTGAGACTGGGAACTCCACTGATTTCCAAGATGATTCTGATCTAAAAGCTTATAATAGCTGTGTACATCACACACCATTTGGCAGAAAGTATTTCATAGGAAATGTGCCACAACTCTTCAGTCACATAGTTCCAAGTCTCGTGACGCAGTGTTGGCCAGCGCGTCGGGGGTCAAGCTCGCGGAGGGTACAGATGACGTGAGGGAGTATTCGCCCTTCTGAGCAAAGTAATCATAGTTTGTAGATGAATCTAGGATTCGGAAGTGACATCCAAAAACTTATTCGGCGGTTGCTGAAAAACTGCACCACCAAACTAGACCTGAACTCAAGTGGTATTGTACGCATCCGGAACTGTTCCAAATGGGATATTACTAGTTCGGAAACTAGGATGACCTTGAATTGCAGATACTCTATTCGGCTGAGAGATAGGCTGTCTGTCTGTAATGTTTTTGGAGAACCCTCGCTTCGGAGCAGGCTTTTTGCTAACAG
>NW_008762204.1:0-593 GCF_000715545.1 Opisthorchis viverrini | reverse complement strand
TTGGTAACATTCACCAATGGCAAATACCCCTATGGAGTTCATACACTTTTTGGACCCTTCGACAGCGCACACCATTGAAGGTTCATAAACGTGTGTTAAAGTAACTGATATTAAAACACAAATCGAACGTTCAATCAATTACTAATAAGCTGTTTCATACGTGAAACGTGCAGTGAATGCCATCCATTTTGGACAGTGTATACGGAATTAAATTACAGGAACCGGGTCACACATGTCTTGCTAACACACATCAATCTCTAACCGGAAGTGTGCGGCGGTAATAAAGACTTAAGGCTGTTGGCAATCGCGCAGAATATACGCACTATACGCTAATTTAAANTCCGCGCCTAGAAAGGCGATGTGATTGTGCGGCTACTTTGAAATTTTCTCCAAAAATGCACATTCTTCATGGAGAAGTAAGCAATCTAAACTTCCCCAAACTTGAATTTAAGATTCCATGACATTCAAGCAGGGCGAACTCTAATGCAATGTTTGTCAAACGCAAGCTAACATTCAGCTAGCTATAGACCGGCGTTTGATTTGGCGTCCACATGTTAACATATGACACTTTGAAAAGTCACGAACAGGCGACA
>NW_008762203.1:0-593 GCF_000715545.1 Opisthorchis viverrini | reverse complement strand
TTCGAATGCATACTATGAAAACAGACAAACGCGTGACCGAACATCCTGGCTGCATTAACAGCAAACGGTGGTCAGATGGCTGAGATAAGGCGCTCACGCCATGGTTTGGATTCATTCATTTCGTCAAAGTAGTGTGTGTCATTGAGAGCGATACTAACGAAAAAAATCATTAAACAGACATAATTGCACGGCATCCTGGCGTCGACTGAACAATTTCCCTAATAGTGTCTGGTTATGGTTCGTAATCTGCGTCATTTGCCTACTCTCAGCTAGGTGGACCAAACTGATTTCTTGGCTGGTGGGGGCAAAAAATCGGGCAAAATAGGGATTTTAGGAAGAAAAACACGCAATATGGCACCATGGGGCAATAAAAGTGAATTACAACGCGTGAATTCGCATGGAACTATTTAAGGGCAGCATTGTCACATGATATTTAAGCTTAGTGAATCCAGTTCAAAGCCTGCTTGCTGGATTTTGGACAATGTTTGGCCTACTTGAGCTACATATCAAGAAATTTTCTCATGAAACTATGTCTTCAAATGCATCAGTTACGCAACCAACGCAATGCTGTGAAAATTCGTCTAACTGGGGAA
>NW_008762202.1:0-593 GCF_000715545.1 Opisthorchis viverrini | reverse complement strand
TTTATTCTTTGATAGTGAATTGATGTTGTGCGGAAAATTATTTTGTGGTTAACCTACTGTTGCGGTTCACTCCTTTTGATAGCCACAAATGTCATTCACATACCGGATCCATATTAGTTTCTATTTTTGCATTGTTTTTCCTGCAATAAATCGTGAAATAAACGAATCATTTGGTTTCCCTTGTAGTCTTCCGTGATATTTTCCGTGCGTGACCAGGTGTAAGTACAGTAATTGGCGGATGTCATTTTTCTCCACCGATCCATTTGGCCGTTGTCAAATAGGTTGGCTGCAGTTGTCTTGGTAGAATCACGGTCTAGAAACATCATTATCGGATTCACATCAGAAGAACTCATTTTTGTCCTGATTGAGGTTTACGTTCTTCTTCAATTTCTCCAGAAGTCGTCCCGCAGCGCTGGTTGAGTGTTGAGACCCAATGATGGGATGTTTCAACCCTTTTCATAGTTCTTTCGGAAGATTGTGGTCATTTTTTGAGGAGAGATACTATCGCTTGGAAAAATATTGTTTTTCTCTGTATTTTTAAGAGTCCACAGAAACGAAGGAACCTCGAATCACGAGCTCTCATCCTCCAATAT
>NW_008762201.1:0-593 GCF_000715545.1 Opisthorchis viverrini | reverse complement strand
ACCTTGCACTGTCTCAGTCCTCGAGCCTCCTTCAAGTGGTATGGCACCGTAGGCGTGTTACAGCTGAACGACTGCATGCGGATCCTGAAGGGATCAGCCTCAGAGTATAGTCTGGCTTGCACACGAGTGACGCATACTGAAAAAGGGTGACCTGGTTAAACAGCCGGTTAGAATCTAACTGAGAACCCAGGTTTCACGAGGCTGCTGGCCCTAAGCGAATGCTGGAAATCTGCTTAAGCACCGCTCTCCTCTAACTGTAAACTCATGTTTCACCATAGGATATTGAGCCCAAGAACATCATACAGACATGACAAATTGATTCAGTGTTCGACGCAAAACCTGGTATAAAATTCTACCAACCTGGTTCTTTGCAGGAAGGTTCACCCGGCTTGAATACGGGCAAACAGCGTTTTTTCAGAGTTTTCACTGATCTCAGTGTGAACAAGTGATCGCAATAGGATCACATGAATGTAAGTCAGCAAATCGGTTGGCTGCGCTTAGACCTGCCACCATACGTGGTAAAGCTGGTAAAGTGATAAAGAGACAAAAACCACTATACGGGTTGGATTTATTAAACCTGACTGCATCTCGGA
>NW_008762200.1:0-593 GCF_000715545.1 Opisthorchis viverrini | reverse complement strand
TACAAGTTTTATACAGATTGTCTCCGTTTGTGTGAATTACATTTCTAAGAAGCAGGATCAGGAGTTTGAGTGCGATCCTAAAAATTACTCTACAGGCAGAATCAAGCCACATGCATCAATGTGTTCTGATTGGTTGGATCCTACCCTGCGGACACGTGACAACTTTAACAAATCAGTCATTGGATATGTCTGTTCTGGGACCGTCGAAGTGATTACTCTGGCATCGAATTGGTGGTTTTCTCGTTTGGTGGTTAGCTAATTTTTCCATGACCGAGCCGCACGCGACCCCTAATGGGCGTCTGGTAAGGTAAATACGAAGCTGGAACACATATTTCTTCATTTGTTCAAACCAAACTTTTTCACGGAGAGAAACAAGGGACCAAATTAGGACTAACGCAAATTACTGTACACCAGAACCAATAAAAACAAAGAATCGGGTGGTTTGTAGGCTCCCTGCGCTGTTTCAGGTCCGTATGGAGAAATGACTTCAGGAGACGACTTGTTGCTTAGGCCATCCCAGTTATATCGAGTTTCGCAGTACAAGCGTGAAGGACATAGATGGATTGCCATAGTGTACGAACGATCGAAATTTG
>NW_008762199.1:0-593 GCF_000715545.1 Opisthorchis viverrini | reverse complement strand
CGGGTTGTTTAAGCTTCGACAGGAACAGTCGAAAAGCCATGGCTAGTCCCGAACTACAGACATTCCACGCCTTAGTATATGCGGTACCCCATTCCGCAGAAGAAGACAGAAAATCTCAATGTCTTGCATTAATAGCAAAAATGCGCCAGGGTGTTATTATCAAATTCACATAAGAAGGAGAATTTCTCATAGTTTACTGTACAAGTTGTGTATTTGTTCTCTAATTCTGATTGTCTTAAACCCTCTCACCGAATCTCCTTGCAAGATGGAGATCCAGTTTGAGTCACAAGTGAAAATTTAGCCATAATTTTGACAAAGTGAGTGATCCCGGTACGAGTACAATATCCAGTACAGGTATACTGAGTGACGGAGATTTCGCTGGTTGTCACCTGCAATGGGCGTAATGTCTAACTCGCAGAATAAATTTAGTAGTAGAACAGTTTATCCTACAGGACCTTTAGGGATGATGTGACACAGATTACCTTCAAAATGAGAGCCAAGATCTGGTGGTTATCCATTAGTCATAATGTCATTACGGAACTAATTGTGTACCTGATTACATGCATTAAGGAGTCTTTAGTCCTCACCGGTCA
>NW_008762198.1:0-593 GCF_000715545.1 Opisthorchis viverrini | reverse complement strand
CTGCGGTACTGCGAGACCGTCGGTGGCTGCATGGCAGATTCAATTGGTCTGGGTCACCAGTCGTTGGGTTGGCTCCTCTTGGATCCTCATCCCAGGAGGTGGCAGGTACCGGCACAATTGAGTTGGCCATTAGAGGCATCCATCCTTCGTTTTTCTTCAGGCCCAAAGCAGCAAGCTCTAGAGAAGTGAGCGGTGGTGTCTCCAGTGGTGGGATGTCTTATGAATATATGCTGTGGACTTTTGGAAAGTGACCTTTCAGCTTGGTTTACTTTTCATGATGTCACTGCATGGCAGAATTATTCAAAGACCCAGTATCTAAAATGGCTTGATCATTTGCATACTGGAAGTTGTTTATCACATTGAGCTAAAAGCATTTATTTCTGTTAGTTTAACTCCTCCAGGATGATTTCGATCAATTTAGTTGAGATCGGGTCGTGCAGGTTGAAAGCCTCAACTCGCTAGGCTGCTTCAGCATAGTGTGCGTGGGTCTTTGGGTGCTCGTATCCACTTGTTTGGATGCGTAGGCGTTCCGAAGTGCTTTTGTTAAGGCACCCTGTCCGTTTTTCTCAGTTTAGGGTTTTTTTTGAAATAGT
>NW_008762197.1:0-593 GCF_000715545.1 Opisthorchis viverrini | reverse complement strand
CATGTAGCATACTGAGATCTGGGTTGACACACCCAATGCGCAAGAAGAATGGTAGTTGGTGTATATTTCCTCGTTTGCGCGTGACCGGTCGATACGCGGGTATGTCGTATTCCTTGAAAAAATGTTATTACTTTTCTAATTCAGCCTTTCACTGCAAGCCTGTCTCCTCAACTGTGGGAAATATTTGGCAAGGTGGCAGCGAAAATTTACTGCTCCGATTGGGAAAACTCATCGCGGTAGATTTCGCTGATCACGAGTAAAACCGGAAAATGCGTCCTCAGATTTGCAGTTGGCAAGCGTCGAATGCACTCACCGAAAACCTATTAAGATTCTTTCAGTCAGCCTCTTTGAATTTCGTTGGCTATTGGTGCTAGACAAATGCTGAGTACTAGCTAAGGAAATACACGAAATGTTACCTCCAGTCATCGAGAAAACTCGACTACCAGCTGCCTTACACATTTGACATCGCAGCATAACCAGTTGACTCTTGATTAGAGTAATACACAGTGGAAACAGGGATCTTCAAAAAATGCTGGACCAAGCGGATTTCATTTAGCAAATGAGAGTGGATTGGCCGTTTGCGTGCCTGACTC
>NW_008762196.1:0-593 GCF_000715545.1 Opisthorchis viverrini | reverse complement strand
GACCACTGTGTGATGACTTTTGATCTGCTACTGTGCCAGAAATCTCGAACCTCAAACGTGGTTTCGAGACTTCTGCCGTCAGACTTTTCAGGAATGCACATCTTTCGTGAACAAGTTGCAATGGGGCCAGCTCCAGTGGAAGAACAATGTAGGAATATTGTCCGGAAGGTTCATGAGTCTGAAGCGACGTCCGTCCCAAAAAACAGCACGCGGTTGGATGAGCCCCAGGGTGTCTAAAAAGGATTCGATGAATTCTAAAATAGAGGTCTCAACTCTCTTCCAAAAAGTCTACTACAGGAGATACAGGAGACGAGCTAGCGTTTTGTAAAATGCGGAACCGCTGAAAATCAGAAATCTGCAAGTGGAACATAAGAAAACAAGCCACCATTCTGACCTCGCTCGAACTAGCAAAAACGTCTTGTGCAAATACATGAGACATCGCCGCAGAAACAAACCATCCGCGTTCTCCATCAGGGACAGGAACGGAGAATCCACGAGTGACCCACAGTGGTATCTGAGGTTTACGGAGAGCGCTATGCCTGTCTATACTCAGTCCCAGCATCTTCGTCACATCCACTCTTGTCAAGGCAAAA
>NW_008762195.1:0-593 GCF_000715545.1 Opisthorchis viverrini | reverse complement strand
AGTTACGTCATATCCTTTCGAGTCCATCTGGTGGGTTCTTGTGTTACTGAACCCTTTGAGAACTGCCCATGTCACCAGTAGCCGCCATTGGCAAGTCCAAAAACGAGAATAACTGGGCGTATGCTACCAGTGAAGGACGTCGCTCCGAGTAGTAGGTATGAGTGGTATACTTTGATTTGAAATCGCAAAATAGATATGTGGAATTGCCCAAGTTCTAGTTCCAAGCATGCCTTGATAGGATATCGCCATCCCAACCCTTTCTTTTGCTCTGCTCTATATTCAACCATCTTTAGGGACCTTCGCCGAGAAAACCTCACTTCTGGCTGCACTTATTCCCTGATCGAGTTTCTTATCACGATTCACTAGAGGGAACATGTAACAACGGTATTTTCTCAGCCTAGTCCTCGGTTTGAACCTTCCAAGCTAGCGTTCCAATCAAAATAACCACCAAAGGTGCACAAAGTGCGTTAACGCCCAAAACCAGATAAAAACGCCTGTAGTGAGCGTCGTTTACGAACAACGTTCTGGAAATTCGGACTCCTTCTGGATGCGACGCTGGCAACTACATTCGGCAGATATTGAATCATGATTGG
>NW_008762194.1:0-593 GCF_000715545.1 Opisthorchis viverrini | reverse complement strand
AGGACATGGTTCTTAGTCTGTATCGAATGAATAAAATTTTTAATTCCGGGGGATTTCTGGATGTACTAAACTAAACGAGGAACCGTGTGCATAGCACGCATTTTCTTATCACACGGTAGTAATGACGTCTATCAAGGGCTCCTGTATGCGGTTTGCCGGTTCATCGTGTGTGGCTGACATGTTTTTTTCTCAACAGGCAGATAGGCAATTGCTGTCAAACATCCAGATAACATCTTTGCCCTTGTTACCCAGCTAAATCTTCCCGAATGAGTCACTCGCCCACTATTAATTTACGTACACAAACTGACATAGCCTCATGACCCTGACCCGAATATGATTCATTTAGACTGACGTGAGGTGGCCGAATAGATAGGCAAATATCTGGTCGAATGAATGACAACGATAGGATGGTTTTCATCAGCGTGAGGGAAGGCAACTTATTCATTGTTTAACTGGCGTTGTTTTTTCAACACAAAATGGTTTGTCTCACGTGCATTTTTATACATGGACCACTGAGGTAAACTTGGGGTCGAATCAGAGCTGCGAACTGATTTAGTCGGAAAACTTCTTCAGGATTTATTTCTTGATAAAGT
>NW_008762193.1:0-593 GCF_000715545.1 Opisthorchis viverrini | reverse complement strand
AAAAACGAGGAGCTGGAGTGTTTTACAAGTGATTGTCCGGTGGGATCTGAAGATGAGAAACTCTGGAGCAGTCCACAACCGGCCTGAGGAGCAAAACTATCCAGTTGCTAATGCATGTTTCTTAACAAGTTACGAAACCACTAAATTGACTAAATCTAATTGAAGACAAGGCGGAGAATGACATCTTATTGGCCAGTAAAGCTCAAATACTTCGCCAGGCGAAGAAGGAGGAACTACACTTGCCTGACAAATAAACCTGGCAAATGAAACTCAACAGCCTCAGACTAGGACATTGCCTGAGTTTTCATAAATCACACTGAAAAAGAAGAAACAAAATAAAACAAAATACTAACAGCAGAATACACTTGATAAGATTGGTTAGGCAATCAGATGTTTCCGCCACAGCGTTGTATGACGTTGGTAGCACATTTTTCAAACTGATGCTTGTGGCACATTGAAGAACGGATTGAATTGTGAAATTTTGTGGAAGTGAGTCGAGCACTGTACGACCACTGCGATCGTCTGGTAATGTTTTGAAATATTGGTGGCTCGGGTGAGATTTGGTTGTTGATCAGGTGTTTGTTGATCAGTTC
>NW_008762192.1:0-593 GCF_000715545.1 Opisthorchis viverrini | reverse complement strand
AAAAAAAGAATTAAAAACAGGCCAGTATTACAACACACTCGGATAAAGCAAGCATTTAACATACTACGGTGGCTTGAAACTAGTCAAGGGGGTAGCATCATATGATAACGGAAGCTTACACCTGCCCACTAACTGTATCGTTGCTGAATTCAAATGCGCATTGGGCCCGGATCATAGAGAAGATCACAGGTGAGTATTAAGCGAGGTAGTAGCAGTTTTACAGGTAAGTAATTTGTCCACAGACTGCGAAAAATTATGACGGTGCGTGCTGTTTTTCAGCTGTTGGGGGAGACTGCTTCAGATGCAGGTGTGGTAAACTAGAAGGAAGTACTGACCTAAGTTAGTATGAGCTAAAGGGCATACAAGGGGGTTGTTGCAATTACGAAATCGATCGCGAAAACGTAAATTGAGGTTTCGTTTAGCTCCTACTATGAAGGTATTTTGCGGAGCAGACGGTGTGAGGAGGTTAGATTTAGCTTAAATCTACGAAGCCATAGTAGACCAAGGCCTGAACTTCGAAAGTGTTAGGAGGGGTTGGACTTTTAGGATAACATTTTCGTGGATGAGCGTTGAACGCTTTCAAGTGCTAGTCT
>NW_008762191.1:0-593 GCF_000715545.1 Opisthorchis viverrini | reverse complement strand
ACATCATTCTCTCATTGTAGACTCAAATGTGAGGTGGCTCAGCTCAAAGATACGATTCGACAACTGAACGAACAACTGTGCCGCGCACAAGATGTGCTGCAAGAACTGCTTCGACTCCGCAGTGCCAAAGAAGCCGAACTGGCCGTGAAGAACAACAGCATTTTCATTGATCGCGAAAAGTGTCTGGCCCTGCGAAGTAACTGGCCTGGTGGACCGACAGCAAAGGCCTCCCACGGAGCACCATGCCCCTGCATCTCATCCGACATTTCGTCTGCTGCCACCAAGATTTGCGCCTGCTAATACTTTCGAATGCCCCCAGCTTCAGTCAAAAGCGATTCGAGTATCTTGTCTACTTGGAACACCCGCATAGACCACCTGTCGTCGCTGTGTATGCTTGTCGTACATCCATCGCGACGTATGTTTTGTTTTCAAATACCTCACCTACTGCTCTATTAATCACGCATATGACCGTATGGTGAAGTCGTGAACGATAAACCTATTGTACGAGTGTCATGCGTTTTGTACCAACCAGCAAATGAGCAATGTGGTATAGGGGTTGTTAGGAATTTACTGCAAACATCACCAAATGATCA
>NW_008762190.1:0-593 GCF_000715545.1 Opisthorchis viverrini | reverse complement strand
TTTGCACATGAGCCACGAGCAGGAGTTGTGAAATTCAGATCACAGGTTAATGAAAGTGAACATTTTTCCCGATCTCCTTCTGTCACTATAGATGTAGCGTTTATGAAAACAAACGGAAGAAGTCGATACGAACAAAACGAAGATAAAGCGTAGTCTATGAGTAGTGTGAAAAGTGATTGGTCGATTTATTTGGGGGTCACATGAGAAACATAAGTGCGCGTGTATACACTTTCTGAGTGGACAAACATGCGCTCTGTAAGCGAATCCCAATAACAGACTAACAGCTCTGTTTACCAAAAAACAGATCACGAGTATATTAGGCATCGTGAACTCGTATTCTGAGTCGTAAGTGTTTTAGAAACCCGTCACCATAGGCCATCTGAAAGGGCTAATGTTTTATCCACTACGTGAATGAGTCGACAAAGGTTGCCAAATATCAATCGAGAATCCTAACACTGGAAAAACGGCCAAAATCCAGATTCATCAGGTTAAATATCAACAAATCGAACTGCCTGCGATTGGTATTTTATAGTCCAATGATGGTGTGTTCGCATAATTGCCCTTAATATGGCAAGTGTGGAACGAAATTAATG
>NW_008762189.1:0-593 GCF_000715545.1 Opisthorchis viverrini | reverse complement strand
GAAGGGACGGTTCCTCCATGACTTATTGAGCTATGGTTGGAAGTGTACGTGTGACACTTACGGAACCTCTCATACCAGGTTGATTGATCAATGGGTAGAGGACTGACTAACACAATCTTCTGGCCTTGCAGGTTGAGTTTGACACATGCGTAGCAGCTTGCTTTTTAGGCTACTGTGACAACCAACCAACGCTGACCTGCCCTTTGGAGCCAAAGGCTTGGGTTTTCGATCCTAGTCCGCTTACAACCACGAACCTCACAACTAATAATGGTTGTTCATGGTTGTACGTGGGCTGGGATACTGCCAGGGCGCCCACACCTGGACAGGAGGACGATTAGGGTCCTCAACCAAAGCCTTTAGCTCAAAAGCCTAACCGCAAGGTTTGGCGGGAAATGCAAATGCATGGCCATTTCTACGGAACAATTCGCCGCATCGGCCTCCGCGTTGTGCCATCAGGTTAGTCGTCTTACTTGCTGAATACAGCAGGGTGGATAAGCGAAAACAGGCTAGTGATGAGGCCTCCCTTTTCATCTCTTTGAACTGTGAAAATACTTTTTGTAGTGAACCCAACAGGAATGTACTTTGGTATGGTT
>NW_008762188.1:0-593 GCF_000715545.1 Opisthorchis viverrini | reverse complement strand
TGTTAAAATTGACAACCCGCAGAAATTTCCTCTACCGTTTTGTACTTGGGAATTCGGAAAAAACCGAGTTGCACGCAAACATTTATGAATAAATTTGAAAAGGAATTCAGGATAAATGACTGTCAGATTCGAATAAGGTATCCGTGAAATATATGTGGACGGCAACTTCTTTGGTGTTCATTATACTCAAAGGCTGTAGCAGTTAATTTATTTTTTTTAGTTTCTGTATCCAAAATGAATAACGCGTATTTAGGGACGATTTATTTGAAAACCGAGGATTCAGTACTTGTTTGTTAGACCTAAGTAAATTTTCTTCAAATTTTAGCCCTTATAAATGGTAAGTTTTGTCAGACAAAAAATGACATTTTTGCTACGCTACTATTACGTGTTTAAGTAGCATCAGGATTGGAAACCTTGCGAGCACATTGTGATTCTTACCAGACGGACAAAAAGGGCTCTGAAGTTTTTACGCCTTTAGAATCCTCAGAATAAGCTCGCTTGCTTTGCAGCTTATAGTGAAGATAGGGTTAGAGAATAGTAGCGTGGGAGAATCTCTATTCACTAGGTTCGTCCTGGAAGCATGACTGCTTGAT
>NW_008762187.1:0-593 GCF_000715545.1 Opisthorchis viverrini | reverse complement strand
TTATGTGACGCTTGGCTAGAAACGCAACCCTCCAAAATTATGTAAATATACACTGGCCCGTCTTATCTGATTCACATTGTATCCCAATGAATTTGACTACCACAAAACGATGACTAGTTTTTCTATGTAGGATTCTTTTGCGTAAAATTTGTGTCAGACCATGAGGTTGGAAGTAATATTTTGCCGCTCGCCGATAAACAGTTGTATATATCGGACATCGTTTGCTGCAAAATATTGGGACTTGTCCACCTCGCCAAAATAAGTTTGCCTCCGCATTTTCGGATTGATAGTTCGACAACCCGGAGACTGAGATATTTAAGTTGCAAATTTTCGGTTAGTAAATTTCCTGTTCGTTTACAATGATGACGTCAAAATGATTTGTATCATATTGCTCAATCTCTGGAGCATAATTCAAGATACAAGAGTTGATCAGTGCACATAATTATTGGCTTTGTTCTCAGCATTCACTTCAAAGCTTGCTATAGCCTTCAAGTTGGTATTGCATAACATGACAAGTAGCTCTTCAACTTTCCATTTTAAAGGTGTTTCCAATTCCAAGATTCATTCGAAATCTCAAATCATGTTTGGTCAAA
>NW_008762186.1:0-593 GCF_000715545.1 Opisthorchis viverrini | reverse complement strand
AAAAAAAATAGAAACCCAACTTTACATAATTCAAACAAAAAGATGCAAACCAAGGGTAAGATGTAGAGATTAATATTCGAGACATCCATTCCTTTTGGCAAAAACCTCACCTCACGCTATCAACATGAAATAATCCAGCGTCTTAGATCTGAAGTCATATTGATGAACACTTTCTTGACTCAAATGCAGTAAACCGTCACTGCTCACATCCCTCGGAACAATGAAACCCAGGGTATTGATAAACTCTATGTGATTTTTAACTTATGCAATAAGCCTGGTTACTTCAACATTCTGAAATTCATTAACATAAACAAGGTAACCAACTCACCGTCTGGAAATCCAGATATCCCTATGAATATCGGGTGGGCGTTTCATAGTCGAATCAGGGCCATCGGCTTGAATATGATCCATGAGCCTAAGGACTATGTACAGTCATAGCATAAGTGAGCGCAAATAGCTTCAACACTCACAGGCTAGGTTCTCATCAACCCATACTTGTTTTCTGATTCTATGTGAGCTGACTGCAAACGCATCAACTGACAACTTTAAAAAGACAAGGCAGGTAATTTGAATTTCAAAGAGGTTGTTTTTTT
>NW_008762185.1:0-593 GCF_000715545.1 Opisthorchis viverrini | reverse complement strand
AGCAATCACAATGTATGGTGAGGGTTTTGGAGGCCATTAAAAAGGCGGTTTCATAAAATGACACTTTCCCCTTGTTGCTTCGTGTCTAGTTGAGCGTGGCTGGTTAGTACATGCATTGCTAGGTGTTGATGACAATGTGATGATGGTTGCTATCTTGAGGTGACCACTGAAGTGCTTTCATGTGTCACGGATATCAAAACTTACCACAACACTACAACTTTGGAAAAAAGCATATCCTTCTCTGGTCAGTTTGACTTAAATCAGCACCCCTGTTGGATAAAACAAGATGTCCAAACAACTAAACCCATTCAGGAAACTTGCAAATTACTCAAAAAGTTCTTGTGCATATTTTTGTCGAGCTTTCAAGACTGCCGAAGTCAACCTCGAGAACTAAGAGTTTCTGCAATACAAGGGGCGGTTTCCCATGCTTAGGTATTTGACTTACTGTGCTCAATACGTTCGGCTAACCAGCTTCTATTCACTGCATGGAGCACAACAGCTCATATTCTAAGTCTGTTTCGTATTATTTATGATTAGGTAATCTAGATTGTAATTGCATAATTACTTCTTTTAAAATTATTGACAATGTAAGT
>NW_008762184.1:0-593 GCF_000715545.1 Opisthorchis viverrini | reverse complement strand
GGGCAGACCTACAAGAACATCATTATTGGACTGGAAAATCGAAGTGACAAGGAAGTGATCGTGGATCACACCATCTTGGACAACTCACAGTCTAATGCCCAACAGCCTAACGGAACTCTGTGGAGAAGGTCCACTGAAAACTGGTTCTGCCTAGACAGTTTGAAAATTTAAAGTGGTGGCAGCCGGTGAACGCTCACATTACTAGGGTGAATCCTGTTGAGCTATTTATACCTTAAAGGTGATATCTAATGGTTCGAAACTAAACGTTAACCGCTTGGCATCTGCATCAAGTTACCGGAGAATCGGCAGATTACAGGCGTTTCGCTGCGTCCAATCTGCCTGTAACTAGTAAAACCAACGAAGTTAATACGGGTTTCCTGTCAGTGCAATCCAAAAGTGTCCACCGGGCAGAACTAAGGGGACAGGGTGAAAGAGCGTAATTCATCCAGCTGAGTTAGCCAGTTATAAATAATAATGATAAGTAAAGGATAATTGATCATGTGTAACAACATCTTGGTGCCTAGATGCCATGTCATCCGAAGGAAGTACGAAGGCTAGGATAGTGCTGGGTTGCCCAAGCCTAGACAGGGGAT
>NW_008762183.1:0-593 GCF_000715545.1 Opisthorchis viverrini | reverse complement strand
TTTTTTTGGTTCGCAAAATCATGCAATAATGTTCGTCCACTTCTGTCTTCTGAAAAGCAGATTAGCAGAAAACCGACAGCGTTTATTCGGTGCTTTTACGGATGCATGTTCAAGCGGCTGATACTCAGTATTGTAGCCACTGTTGGTGGTCTTCCATCGGACTTCAAGCGTATCTTTGTCAAGCAGAACATTGTTTTGAGCTAAGACTGGAAACCGTCCAACCGTCCCAAGAGAGTTATGTAATTTGTACAGTCTTTAGTACGCGGCGTATAAATTTGGAGAGTTTGAATATTTGGTCGTTGATTTCTTTTTGGCAAATCATTTAGGTGGAGTTGTCATCTGAACTTGCGAGAGGCGCGTATCCAAATTGATTTCTACCTAACACATCTCCTGCGAGGAATTATTTCGAATGAGGTTTACCAGCTCCACATGCTTGTTGCGCTTGGCTTGTCCACTGAAACTTGCGGTATGGCTTCTGAAGAATACTTGCACCTCCCCATCCAGCAGAAGGAAGTCGCCTGGACTACAGCATCCTGAGCAAGGCAGAATACAAGGCAGAATTATTTGTTGCAATTCAGATTAGGTTAAAAAAA
>NW_008762182.1:0-593 GCF_000715545.1 Opisthorchis viverrini | reverse complement strand
TCTGTCTGTCTGTCTGTCTGTCTGTCTGGAATTACAGGGAAGATGCACGTCTGTCGGATTGCGAACTCTACCCACATCATTTGGTTGCGCATGAACAAGTGTGACATCCACTTTTCCTAAAAATTATTTTCACGTTTCCAAAATCCCGGTGGATTCACTGATGACTTTCATCAGAGAGATAAACATGGCGGTTGAGGTACAGTCCTTGAAGCCTACACAACTTCGTCGAATTCCTAAAAATCTCAGGGTTTCAGTGAATTCCCCGAACGTTCTCTTCAGCTCGACATTTTCTGTGTTGATTTTATGCGGGCACAGGAAGCGAGATGGCAAACTAGCATGTTTGTGTAGGTACAGAGTGACCAGCAAGGACAGACAGCAACATTCCTAGGATTATCTGTTAGTAGTAACTGCGTATTGCCACTTCGATGCGTTCGATATCACAGCCTACTACTTAGGAATTAAGAGAGAAGACTATAATCATACAACACCTTAGTCCCCACAGGTGATGATCGGCATCAAGCCGAGAATTACAGCGTGGAGCTTGTGGGTAGCAGTGACGTTTGACAAAACGTTTGCAGGTCTAAATTTTGATA
>NW_008762181.1:0-593 GCF_000715545.1 Opisthorchis viverrini | reverse complement strand
CAGTTTTTAATCCGGTAACTTCTTTTCGACTAGCATGATTTGAGCTTATTCTAAATGTCTCAATTTTTGGTGTGCATTGTTTTGCCTGTTAGTCTGAGCCAGTTGATGTGGTAACAAATTTTATCAGCTGTGTTCTTCCCATCGTCCGCTGTATTCTGTAGCTTTGCGCCCTTTACCTGCATCGGGAGGCTTCATTGCCCTCGACCTCCATTTTTGCCGTCTTTCTTTTCTACCGAATGTTTACTTCTCACCATTTCTGTTCCGCGGTAGACTTTCATCATGCGTCCCACCGGGGTACACTTTGTAAATCTCATGTTTCTTCGTCCGTGCATGCAATGAACTATGCCTGTGCTTTCGTCATTTTTCTAACCCTAATAACTACACCACAACTAAGCGCAACACCTCACGAGTACCTGCTCTTGGTAATTTCGCCTTGCCACTGTCCAGCATCCCTGTGTACTGTTTGGTCACACGTTTGATAATGTTTCCAAGACATTTCAACGACGCTTTACGGCCTAACTGCATTATACTGCTAGCGTAGCTATCCAGCCTTGGTTCACCGTAACCGAATGGTATGCCACTGGCCAAGTGCA
>NW_008762180.1:0-593 GCF_000715545.1 Opisthorchis viverrini | reverse complement strand
AAATCCAGTGGCAATATCTCGAACACAATCAGCTGCTCTATACCGCACTCTGTGGATCACAACAGCCTTTGAGTCAGTTAAGAGGAAGTCTTCGTTGATGGCTTTTCAAAGGTTGTGCTACTGAAGATTTTCTACTTTGTCATGCCCCTCACCACGGCATGAAAGCTTAAACTTATGCGTCAAGAACAAAGTCTGAATAGTTGAATACTGACAGAGGCAAAACAAAGCAACGCCATGGCGCTAGTTTCGTTATCATCATCGAATTGTCGGGTATGTTTGTTCAACTTCTCGATACCTTAGTAAGCTACTTATGCTCCACTTATACATCTTCGCCCAACAACAATTTACGAGGGTGTGACGATGACCAGTTGCTTGCAGAATCAACGGAATTGAGTTGAGCTATTTTCACGGACTCTACTCGTACTGAATTCGGTAATATTGACCTGTCCATTTACTTCTTCAGGTTAAATTAGTAAGCAGTTAACAAATCCCAACTAAGTTTTGCAATACAACCAGACACTAATTAAGACTGAATCAGACTAAATCGAACCATATGATGCTTTTTTGGTAGTCTGAGGAGATTTTGGAATTTT
>NW_008762179.1:0-594 GCF_000715545.1 Opisthorchis viverrini | reverse complement strand
CTGTTAGAATGACTAGGTGATGGAGCGAGGCCTGACTGTCCCGGCCCTTTCATATCCAGTGTTGTCCTATGTGCATCCTCCTCAAGTGGAATTCTGCAGGGTTGAGTGCTGCACTTTTTAGGCTGCCGATGAAGACACTTCCGGTGACATGCCCCTGAATCTCATAGAAAGTGTACAGCAGCACCGACCACCTTGTTGTACAACTGTGAGCCGTGGTTTGTGTGAGTAGTTCAAGTGCGATTCCTCCATGTTCGCGATAAGTGGTTTCCAAGGGTTCTAGTTGGCGAGGTTGAAGAATTTAAAACAAGACTATAAGAATTATAGTATTCTGTTGTGCATCAGTAACTTAAGTGAAAAAATGTGATGCACCAAAAGCTGCGGAGGCTTGGTCAAATGTTCAGCACATGGAATCGCCGTTTGCAAATAGGGATGCTGTTTGTCGGGCCAAATTTAGAGTGCCATAGGCAGACAGTCAACTAACCTCTCGTCTGACAGACTAGCAACGGAAGGATTACAGGAAGTCTGTGTGCTATCGAAGTGACTTGCCTTGCGCTGTAAGGTCCGTGTCATTTCCAAGTGCATGGATACAGGTGT
>NW_008762178.1:0-594 GCF_000715545.1 Opisthorchis viverrini | reverse complement strand
ACGCATGATCATGCCAGACGGGATGCCACTCACAAGTTGGTAATATATATTCTTATTATAACTATTTGTATAACTCTTACGGACTTTGGTCGGACATTGTGATTTTGCGGTTGCTCGCCGTCGATATCTGTTTGGTTGTGACGATATCGATTTTGNGTAGTGATCTGCGCTTTATCTTCAGGCTGTTGATTGTACCGCCTTATTTTATAACCTTACGGCATCTGCAGAGGAGAATCCGTTGAGGTTTGTTGAATATGCATATTATTATATTTGCAATAGTACCGTGATTCCAGAATCCGGATTTCTTGGGCGTTTTCGTGGATTGGCATGCGTGACTCAAACTCAAAAAGCAGATAGCCGTAACAACCTTGTGACAAACTCTACAGTATCAGAGGCTTTCATCCTGGATATTCTTGTGCCTCAAGCCTTTCCCACAAAATTTAGTCTTAGTTCGCTCAGGCAAGTAAAATACTTTCCAACACTGCACTCCTTTCATCTTTGGTCTTAAAGGTTGCAAGTTTTAAGCAACGAGTGTGACCGATCATGAAATTCTGTTCCATTTTCCCTTCGCTTTTTACGTTAATAATAATAATA
>NW_008762177.1:0-594 GCF_000715545.1 Opisthorchis viverrini | reverse complement strand
TCGGAGATTCTAAACTACTGTCAGCAGGCTACAATTGTTTGACATTGTACTATTTCATGGCAGCGGAATCCCTCCATTAAATCGACCTGGATTCCCACAAGTCTATTACATTAAAATAACATTTCATCCAAGCACAATGCGCTGATTTGTAAACTACTGGCATGAAGGGGTGCACCGAGCGAATTGTGACTAAATCTGTCGTTTCCGTTATTCTTTAGCTGAATGTGTTGCGCAAAGGACGCCTTCTGTTCCAGTATCGCGATGCAATTTCCTAGCAGAATATGGCTTCTGAGGTTTCTGAGATCACTTTGATAGCTCACGACCGGTTTTGCCTGAGTTCGGGCTCACCAACTAGGTACAGTCTTCGAGTTTACCTCAACCGTAAGTTCTACTTCAATCCAGATTGATCGCAGCTCACGGAATACACTCATTTACCAACTAATGTGCTGTGTGTATACGATACAATACAGTATGCATTCCGGCTCTGTGGTCTTGTTTGTGAACTGGTATTTTACCAGCACTTGACAGAATACACTGCTTATTAGGTTAATGGAAGCTCTTCGACAGCCTAACACCGATTCTGTCTTCCTTGGG
>NW_008762176.1:0-594 GCF_000715545.1 Opisthorchis viverrini | reverse complement strand
TCCATCTTTACTTTTGATCATAATTTTGGTTTAACCCAGGGCTATGCCAGTTCACTTTTGTTCGTCACGACTGGCCGTCCTTTTCCACTTTAGGACGTCGCAAATAAATGGATTACCAGTGAACCGTACCAAGTAACTTGTGAAGATACAATGCTTAACGAAATTTAATCTAACCAGTGCAGTATCGCAAAGTCTCCTGTTCGGACTTGAATCAATTACGCCTTTCTCTGATGATTATGGAGCCTGAAGATAAGTACGCAGAAACATGGAACTGGGTCATTATTCTGACCACACAACCCAGACGTCTGAGCAAAAGTTTCCTAGGTGCATAGATGCGCCGAAAACAGTGCATGTGTGGCAGTATTTTTGTCCTTGAAAAGGTGTCTGTTAGAAGCGCCGAATAGGGGTCTGTCGCAGTAGTGAATACTTGTTCACCGGCATAAGGGGCGAGCTAAGGTTAGTTGTAGATAGTTGCGGTATTCGAGAAATGCGTATTCACACAGACCTCCTTGGAAAAGTCCTCTTTCTGTCCGGGGTAATGATTGTGGTCAAACATCAAAGCAGGGAAGTGCCGGGCTCGAGTTTCGCTCTTAT
>NW_008762175.1:0-594 GCF_000715545.1 Opisthorchis viverrini | reverse complement strand
CTGTCACCTGAAATCATAGTGAAGAAGAAAACACAAGCCACCAGCCGTCAGGGTTCTGAGATATAAAGTACGTTCGGCCGGACAGTTCCTGAATCGATTAGGCGGGATTTGAGGAAATCGTTGCGACATCGGTTAGTCGAGGTTCACGCATTTTGTAGCAATCGAGAGCTCACGAAAGAAAACCTTCCAATGTGAAGTCTGAAAAACGCACGATAAATCAGACCATTCAAGATTACTAAAGAATAAAGTAAGTAACGGCGATTTCGTACCCTCGATCCATACTACTGCTAGTAGTATCTTCACAAAAGTACACCAATAAATTGTGCTTTGTCCAAAGCCTGTCTGGTACTGTGACCGCAAACTGAACAGCTGAGTTAGCAGACAGAACACGAAATCGGATGTAAGACAGCCTATTGAAGTGGATCACTGGTATGTATACTCTGCTTTATAACTCGTGGTTCGAACGGGGAGGTTTGCCTGACGGGTGTGTGATGGGTTTTCGTTGATCAAACCAAATCATATAAACGATCAAATGTGTGTCCGAATCCCGGGTGCACTGAGGATCCTTCGAAATTCATCGACAGCAAATTCAGT
>NW_008762174.1:0-594 GCF_000715545.1 Opisthorchis viverrini | reverse complement strand
GAGTCAATTTGGGGAGCAAAACTGAAGTTTCTACGTGTCCGGGGTCAATTGACGCTTGTTCTCTGTAGGCTTCAGGGCAATGAAACCACAGTTAACCAAGTGGAGAAAAACAGGCAGTAGAAAAGCTGAGTTCTCTTCAACTGAAAGTGAGCCATGACAATATACAGAACTGTTGGCGTCTCGGTTGCGCCAGGTCAGTTAAATGCTGATCTGTTCGGCAACACTGGCAAACGTGCCACCCAGGAAACTGCACGCTGATAATACGTCCACGATCGGTGACGAAACGTTTGCAGCAAACAGATCAACATCCACCATCCTATCTACAACCAAGAGCGAATCGCATCTGGGGATAGTAGAAATTTCAAGCAAAGTCCACCACCAGTCTGGTTACAAACCTCCGTATGAGTTCGCACCACATCCGAGGCTGATAGAATATATGCATATTCTAGCTCGTATTGTTGTCCATTGCATTTTAAGTACTAGAAGGCGAAAGTACTTGAAACACGGCTGAGCCAGTTTATCATTGCCAGTAGAAATTGTTCAGTGTGATAGAACTACCTTGGGTCAACCTCAGTAAAATTGTGGGTGGATGGT
>NW_008762173.1:0-594 GCF_000715545.1 Opisthorchis viverrini | reverse complement strand
GATCGCTTCGCATGTCAGGTGTGCGATAGATCATGAATTTTGCGGATCATCCCCATTCAGATTGGCTGGGATCTATATGGCGAAAAATTGAAAAAAATGGCAAAGTAAACCTACTGAAACTTAACTGAAACTTCCCGACGTGCCCCGGACAGCCAGTGGCCAGATCGTAACCCCCTCATATGACCTTGAGCTTTTGATATACCTGTATCTGTCTTGTACCAGTAGTCTTAGGTTTGGTTTCAATGCATGCATGTTGTTGCCACGCTCCGGTCTCCTCTCTTGCGTCACACAACCCGTGCGAATATATGCTCTATGTACCGTGTGGATTCGATAATACATATTTCCATATATGCACATTTCAAAACCAGCGTTTACCGTCGCTACATGCTCGCGAACGTCGAATACCGCTCACTTCCTGACGTCCAACGCCACAATAGTACGTCCAAATGGAGGTTTATGATTGATCCTGTTGAACGTAGCATAGAATTTTATTGAGGTTATCTGATAAAAATCTACATTGTTAACAGGTTGCCAAAAGTCTACATTCCACTAAATGGGCTATTCTCATTAGTTTAATACAGCTTGTTTTAGACA
>NW_008762172.1:0-594 GCF_000715545.1 Opisthorchis viverrini | reverse complement strand
TTTTTTTCCTCGGCTTTTTGGCATACATTGGCTTCGTTTACAAAGCAAAATTTCCACTAATGCATATTTATTTGTTTATCCACGCATGTAAACTTGCAGTTTTTATGCTGTCTTGGTTTGATAACCACCAACACGTCCAGTCTTCCGACATCCTCGAGGTGTAAGGGTCTGGTATCGAAGGGAACAGTGGGCCCTCGGTTAATCCCAAATTTCATCCAACTGTAGACCGTTTTTCTGCAGCGTTAGGGGTTATTCACGTAGACAAAACACTGCAGTGTTGTAGTTGCAACTTAGCATTTCTTCTCTGCGGTGGGTTCAATCGGACTGTAGGTTTCGAGGCTCTCATTGGCCGACTACTTCAGTCTAACTAGCGACCCGATATCCGTGTCTTCGTCGCACTAATATCAACACGATTATTGACACATTCGAATGCCATTGTGATGATGTGCAAGCGTTCACTAACTAAGACCATTGGGTTGGCGAACCTGAATCTGGAACTCCAGTTGCTTTTGTTGAAGCCAGTTCTCCACTTGACAGTTTTCTCGGAAGACAGGTTAATAGTCAGCTGTAACGTGCTGTTGTGTATGAGATCAA
>NW_008762171.1:0-594 GCF_000715545.1 Opisthorchis viverrini | reverse complement strand
GACGACGACGATGACGATGGTGAGGAGGAGGATGGGGATGATGACGATGAGCAGGATGACGATGAAGAGGAGGAGGAAGAGGATGAAGATGAAGACGGGAGTGATGATGAAGGTGATGAACCCATTAAAGCCCCACCCCAGAATGCTAAGATGCCAAAAGCGACTGGGAAGCCGCATGTATCCGCGGACGTCCAGGCTGCGTTCCCCAAAGAGGATAAAGTTCACGGTGCAGATATGAAGAAGTCGACTGTTCCTAACCACACAGGACTTCAAAAGCATTTGTTGATTCCAAATCCTCCTCGGGATCTTCCACAATTGAAGAAGGTATTGAATGAACGTGGCTTCTCCGTGGAACAGCTGGAGCCGTTGAACTTGCGCGTGGCGGTCGCAACGGTATCTACTAACAGTGATATGAAGAATTTACTATCCAGTGAGAAAGCCCTCTCAGTCGATGGTAAGACTGTACACTTTCTCCTCGTGGAAGGGTCGTCTGACGCAATTGCCCATCTTACGCCAGAGACCAGCGAATCGCTGTTCATAACGGGTATTCCCAAATTTGTAACCATGGTAAGTTTTCGGTTGTTTCTCCTGTTT
>NW_008762170.1:0-594 GCF_000715545.1 Opisthorchis viverrini | reverse complement strand
TCGGTTCTTGGTTAACTAAGCTAGTTTGGCCAGTTGTTGGTGCTGGAACCAGGTGATGGTCAGCTCTACAGCTCTAAATGCATATCCCACAGACATCTTAAGCCATAGCGCTACGCACGACGTCCACCGCCTTGGGTGAATGCTTTCAGATAGCGTGGCTTTGATTATGTAGAAACAAGCTATACTTCTTCGTAATCGTTGATATTCGGCTCAAACGACTGTTCACGTATGGTTCCACCGAAAGTGAGAATTTCACGTCTTTGCGTGGACGTTTCGGTTAGTTGAAGGATATGATGGGTTCACAGGACTGCAATAAAATATTTGTGCTGGAGTAGGTGGCGTTAAGTTGCTGCCTTTCAAGGCCATTAGGCCGCGACACAATGCCATGCTGTTTTAACGCAAGCTAACCCGTCTGGAAATAACTGCTTTCCACAACCGGGGTGGTATTTTTTGCGTAGCCGACAGGAATTCCGCTGCGCAGCCTGTTTCGAAAACGTAGCCACAGTTCGGAAATGCCGTAGTTTTGTCTCATATCTAAACGTCGACTTTACTTCACATGCAACTGAGAGGTTCACGTGCAGCGCGGATTTGTTC
>NW_008762169.1:0-594 GCF_000715545.1 Opisthorchis viverrini | reverse complement strand
TAGAAACAGTCGTTAAAATTATGAATAAACAACATTGACTGATATGAATGTGAAGCACGTTCTGCAGCAGTAGGCTTGTATCGCATTGTCAAGTATTATTCACTAACTCAGGTCATTCTTACTGCGTGAAATTTGGTGAGCTGCGGTCCGATTGAAACTTGCACTTTGAGCGGATTCATTGGAATGATAATCATGGCCAGGAAATATAATAATTCCCGCTCTCGGTAAAGGAACCGAGCAACATGTACGGACACGGGGACAATAACACAAATACTGGACACTGATGAAGTTTGTTCCAAGGTTAGGCCGCCACTGCTCGAGAATCTAACGCTTTCTTCCGAATGTTGATCTTACAAGTTACTCCGTTTGGTCTACGTAAACACAGCTGTACATTACTAATGCCGCAGCAGGTGATTTAACGGACATGACGGAGTATGAATTTCTGTAGCAGAGTAAACGCCGTAAGTGAACAAGGAAGGTGCAAGAGGCAGGCATTGGCCACGACAAAATAATCAGAGAAAACAATCCATTCCCCATCACTCCGTTACAAATTATCGCAAAAATGTCAGGTTTTAGGGCTCAGTAAAAACAAAC
>NW_008762168.1:0-594 GCF_000715545.1 Opisthorchis viverrini | reverse complement strand
TTCATATCATACACTGGAGCCATGTTCACCTGTAACAAATCAAGCTAAACACCTTATTCCCTTGGTTTAGGAGTTGACGTCAAAATCATATCACTTCCGTTTAACTGGAAAAAAACAGTTTTAGCATTGGAATTTGTTCATTCGTCGCGCAGAACAGAGTGAGACCACGAACATTGAAGTGATCAGTATTTAAGTTCATGTATTCATGACAGAACGTAACACATATTCGTTGTTTAAGAAGTTCAAGAGCACACATCGTAAACTCAGATACTGAATGGAAGCACGGGATGTCACTCGCAGCCAACCTTTGGCCGAATGAGTGCCTGATATCAAACGGTGCCCATTGAGATACCAGTGGGATCCGCTGCTGTGAGACTTCAACGATAACTCAAACCGTTTATATCCCTGAGATAAATAAATTGTATTATTTTAGGGATAAAATCAGGCTGTCGGAGACATTGAAGTTGTCTGAACATGAGCCCATGTGCACGTGAGGCAAAGATGTATCACATCAAATTAGAGCCCCAAACAAATGGGTTTACCTGTTTATTTTGTAAACGCGGTCTAGGAAGAAGACTGCTGGAGAGTACTTTG
>NW_008762167.1:0-594 GCF_000715545.1 Opisthorchis viverrini | reverse complement strand
GTGGCGGGGCTTATCTGGAAAAGATCCATGTAGTTGATACTACGGAAAGTCAGAAGCAACGTAACGAGGGAAGCAATTACGATCAGTTTTCCTGCATGCCATAGGCAACATTTTCTAATCACTTCGTTACGCTGTCACCCGGGCCTCAGAAACATGGAATTCCGGTTGGGCGTTTTTTAGCGGTTCACAGACATTGTTTCCTGTTTAAGCTGAGCGTGAATAAGACACCACTGTGTTGACTACCATTTGGACGACAAACTGGTTGTTTACTAGAACTGACCGACAACTAGAAGGCGAAAACCAAACCTCTTGATTCTGACTAACTAATGAACCGTGAACCGTGAGTTTTTGCGCCTGCACTAGCAAGGTACTTTTGTTTAGCAGAAGGTCACAAACGGCGTTTTCCCTGTTTGGAGGATTCTCAATACGGTTTGGCGCATGGATCGAAGATCCATAGATTGACGCAAAGCGAAGTGATGTTGGAAGGAAAGAAGAAACCCTCAATACTCCCACACAGATTAGTCACTGCTACTTGGATCTGAAGTTGGGCTTGCTGGAATGTGGACGGGAGCATTCTGAAGACATGTGGGTTCC
>NW_008762166.1:0-594 GCF_000715545.1 Opisthorchis viverrini | reverse complement strand
GTCGTTTATTGCGCTAAGTCCGGTTTTCGTTAGCTGAATCATTTTCCGCCTGTGCGCTGCTATATTTCGTCCAATTTTCGGACGGTCGTCAAACGTCAAACGGTCGTGTAAACCAAACGCCCCTCAGTCAGGTTACAGTTTCCGATTACCTGAATTATTCTCAGAATTATCGAAGTGATGCAGCTGAGAGGCAAAGGTGCTATCGTTCCAGAAGGCGCGAACTTTCTTCTCGAATCTGTTTACTGTGTGGGTGCGGTAATATGTGGGAGTACCGATACGGGTGTAATAATTTGGGAAATGCAGGAAGTATAATCTCTCCTCCAACGCAGTCTGGTAAATAACTATATAGTGGGTCAATAATGTGCCCGCAATCTTGAAACTTTAGGTGTGACCGCACTTTCCTGCGTTGTCCGCCACAGAACAGGCCTCGGAGTACCCTAACCGAACACCGCGTAGGCTATTATTTGGAGGGTACCTAGCTATATATCTCCGTTTTGGGCTCAGCGATTCCGTTCTGGGAGAAACATTACCAAACAGCTCGAACGCTTTCTATCGTGGAGGACACGCGCTTTGCCCTGGCGCATCTGCCGATGT
>NW_008762165.1:0-594 GCF_000715545.1 Opisthorchis viverrini | reverse complement strand
GTTTTATGCTTCTGGGTTCCTTTTATCCTCAGAAGTCGGTAGACATGTGCTTATTCTTGCTCGCCGTCTAGATGTGAATGGTCACCGTAAGACAAGGGGCGGTCAGAATGACCGTTCAAACACTCATGATTTGTTCGGCCTCTGGTCATTCAAGCACCAGTGTATCAAATGTGCTGTGTGTTTTTACAAGGGAAGAAAATAGTGTTTGCCCATGAAAAATTCATTCGCATCTAGTTTACAGACAAACACTCTTTTTCACATCTTGTGTCCTGCTTGATGAATCCTACCAAGGCTTATTATCGGTATATTTCACAAAGCCCGTCTGACTTGACCTTCTTCCTGCTCTGTATAGTAATCCTACATATGGTGTCACATGAATATTTTCGTTTTGACAAAATTTGAGCAGATGCGACATGACTTCATTCGAAACCACCTGGACGGTCGTGCAGCTCACACATGGGCGCTCAACCGTCCTGAGTCCCTGCTACTCTCGCAGAGACAAGGTGGGAACATTCGTTCCTACTACGTAAGCTTAATATAACCGTATTTATGAAGTTAGCAGATTTTCAGTTTTTCCCCGACTTCTTTGACTAT
>NW_008762164.1:0-594 GCF_000715545.1 Opisthorchis viverrini | reverse complement strand
ATGCGGTCTTATTCAGGGTTCGGATTCGCACACTAGATTTACACCACTGCTGTATGATAGCCGCAAGTCAGGTAAACGTTGAATTGTGTTCCGTTTGGCAAGACTTGCGGAGTTGATAATGAAACCATTCAACCGTTGGAGGCACGCACAGCATCTAAACGTGTCAATCAGCGAATGGCAGTACATATTAGGCTGTTTCTATTGCTTCAAATTGTTGCTCAGAGAAAACCGGAGAAAATCGATAGATCATGGCTACGAAGGAACACCAACCGCGGAGGGACGCGGCGGCAGCCGCGCCAAATAAACTGGCGTCGGCGATCAACAGGGTGGTGATGCACATCGTCGCGGCCACCCAGGGTGCCCCTCAAATGATGCTAACGGATCGGGGGCCTTGCGCTGAGAGCGAAGGTTCAGAGGTGGCTTGCAGGGGCTGGGTATCAGATGGCTAATGATGACACCCTACCGACCACAAACAAACGGTTCAACAAAAAGCGATGATCAAACGATCGGGGGGTGACTGGCATCCAAAGCAGGTGACTGGGAGGTGAACTTGCCGGTGGTGATGTTGGTGTATCGTGCTCTGATGTAGCCGAC
>NW_008762163.1:0-594 GCF_000715545.1 Opisthorchis viverrini | reverse complement strand
TAGACATCGTAATAATAGCAGTAATACCATCGAATATGGTGTGAATGTCAGTAATTCAGCTTTTTTCTATCAGAATGCATACGCTTTTTGTACGCATCACGCTGTGATTATGGTCGGGGAAACCACATACGTTTGAAGAAAAACTGACGAAACCACCTCACAATTGGTGACCGTGAACCCGATTTTAGAAACCAAGAAAAGTAAATTGCACTAGACACCTTCAAAAAATAATGTTTCGTAGAAGAATCTGGCATGTGGTAAGCCGGAATAGATCATTTCAAAAACTTGTGCCTAATCCTGTGATGACTGGCCTTCATTCGGGCGAAACAATGAATGAGGCGTTGTTAGTTCCCTGCTGTTCGGTATGCAGGGGACACAGAAACCAAACAAGTTCTCACCCCATATCAGTCGTTGACAGTATCTTCTCACAAGATAGACATCTTTCAATGGGCTTAGTGACTATTCATGGACTAATAAGGTGATTTGAACAAGGCTAGCCTACGATGTACGGTTGCATCACCAGTCCTAACGAGAGATACTTCATGTCTCATTGCACCAATCATCGAATAAATTCCGGACGTAAAAGTAGCCCTT
>NW_008762162.1:0-594 GCF_000715545.1 Opisthorchis viverrini | reverse complement strand
AGCTCACCCAGGCCTTGTGAGTTTACCAACAGTAAGTGGAATTGCCGGTAACTCCTATGCACAATGCAGCGCAGACCGACGATGATGTTCGTCCTCAGTTAAATCCTTTTTCTTCTCAGAATAAATGGAAGCTGTTTTACGTAACTAACTCACCTGGTAGGTGTCAGCCCATAGGATAGTACTGTTTTGTCAAACTTTCACTTTTTTATGGCCACTGTGGCACCAAGCTTGGTTGCTGTATGTCTCACAGTTCCCTCCTTGTTTGGACGACTCAACTCAGCTAGCTTTTACACCTATCCTCCGACCTCCTTACTATATGAAAATTTCCATCAACCACTAACGACCATATTAGGTATCAGATAACAGTTACGCATAATTTTGTCTGTGTGTGTACGTCTAGTAATGCGTTAGTTGATCGCCTCCGCATAAACCACTGGAACGGAGACTCCACCATATTGCTCATTTCTGTCTCCTGTTTTTTAATACGGCCACAAGGAGTACTTATCCTGCTCCATGGTTGGCTGTGCAGCTTTGAGACGTCTGGTAATTTGCACTTTGTTCAACGATGGTGTTGTCTGGTTTCAGGACAAACCT
>NW_008762161.1:0-594 GCF_000715545.1 Opisthorchis viverrini | reverse complement strand
AAAAAAGAGGCTGTCCTAGACATCTGGAGTCAGTCGTTGATGGTGCCCATATTCGTAACCTCAAATGTATTACTCTGGTTTCCCGTGTAAAGAGGCTCCTAGAATCACTGATGCTGCGGCACGCGAAACTTTGGCCCGTGACCATCAAGGGGACTTCCATGGGGTTGGAACTGCGTCTATCACACTTACACTCCATCGAGTCGTAGGGTAGTGGCCCACCCACAGTCTTTTTGTTTGCTTCAATGATGTGTTCGATTTTGTCGGTCGGTCAGTTCTTCTCACCACACTCACCCACCAGGATTCTTCAGAAGTTCCTGAACACAGTCCGCTTCTTATATTCACACGCTTCATAATATCGGCAGAATTGGGATGGGACCACTATAGAGGCTTTTTCACGAGAAATGTTGCCCAGCAAAGGTGTGCATTTTAAAATCGATAAAATAATGCGGTAGGCGCTGCAAAGTGTTCTTATGGGAATCTAGTTGAAGTTGAGTATGTCTTTGAAGACGAAAAATAGCACAGACTCTATTAGATAAACGAACCACCTTCATGTCTTTCAGCGTGCGCCCTGTACTCACAAGGTGCAAGGTCTTG
>NW_008762160.1:0-594 GCF_000715545.1 Opisthorchis viverrini | reverse complement strand
GCAGTGAGTCGAGTCGCATCCAAATAGCTTTTCCAAATGACAAAATCATAATGTTCCACTTGAAAGAGAAATAAAAACCACAGGATTTAGACTGCTTAGCCTCAGTAAAGTGGAAAGTCATCACTGAGGAGTTCAATCCCATTTTCAAGAACGGAAACTTCCACCACCATTAAAATCGCATGCATACGTTGTCCACAGTAAATAAAGTCTGAATAAAAGCGAGCCGGCTAAAGTGAGTAACCCCTACAGCGTGAGATTAGCTTCATTTTGTCGTATAAAAATGATGTACTGTTTTCCGAACAGTTGCCCAGCTACCTACGAAGTTGGGTTTTTGTCAGTGCCAGCGTAAGTCACTGATATCTCACCTGGTCATCACACGTTGAGAGCAAACATTACTATTTTTACTCGATGGTTTTTAAATTTTGTTCCTGACAGTCAGCTGAAGTGCGCATGAAGACGGAGCACCGCAGTCATTTCTCTCTCACTGTCCGTTGTTCGACTGATTTTCTGCGCATAATCTGTTCGCCTTTCAGCGATCGATTTGGAACGCATCGGTCACGTGACTTTGGAAGTCACATATTCTTTGGATTTTGC
>NW_008762159.1:0-594 GCF_000715545.1 Opisthorchis viverrini | reverse complement strand
AGGCATATCATCTGCTACAATAAAACCCAGCTATGTTTCCACCATCACAAAAGAGCATGTCGACGATTCCCGCGGTGCTTATGTATATCCTGAGGGGTAAGGATCTTTCCGAATTCATCGGCCACACACCACAAGACGGCGTTCCATACTTCAGCGGGGTCCGGCTAACCATCGTTGAACCAACAGCCGATCGTAAACCAATTCTGAGACCTTTTGTCGTGTGCAAAATAATAACGCGTGACCGCAAGCTGGTTCTCCTGTCTCCTAAGACATAACCACACAGGGAAACCGGTACTTTGCGTACTGCTTTTATTCGAAAACATGCTCAGATTACTAGCTTCCTCGGATTCCTCGACATTTCGATTGTCTTGAAGGCCAATAGTAGTACATCCATTCGTAACACAAAACGGAATTGTTGCCTCGATTACTGAATGGACGCACAAATACCTCACAGATGTCCTTCATGTGCTCATTTAACGCTTTCTGAAATGCTGTGAAGAATGAAAAGCATACGGTCCCTAATTTCTCAATAAACGAATGTGCAGCCAATTCTGAAGCCAAAGCCCAGCAAGTTCAAGGTCGAATGTGCGCCAA
>NW_008762158.1:0-595 GCF_000715545.1 Opisthorchis viverrini | reverse complement strand
AAAAAAAACGAACAGTATAATGGAAGGGCTGAGCACAATCCGATCATGTAGTCGTGTAAGAATGGCTTGCCATCCAGCACAGTGCTTCTTGCTTGGTTCATGGCGTATTCTACAAACCACTTAAAGCAACTCCTATCTAAATGATCGAAGAACAAAAGAGATTTGCGTGGAAAGCAGCGGCCCGAGAAGCTCTCAAGTACTATGAGGCTGTGAGAGCATATAAACTTTGCTGTACTTCAGTGGAACGCTATTTGATCTAAAAATTTGAAGTTGTGACCAACTTAACGAGGCGGATAATACTTTGTGAAAAAAACAAAAACACGAGCCGATTCTAAGGTTCCACCAATTGTGGGACGTCACTCACTGTGTTCAACAAAGAGTTAATCAGAAATGTCGTCGAACCATTTTCCATTTCGTATAATATAAAAATTAAGTGTTATAACTAACGTCCCATTTATGATAACTGTAACTTTAGCAAACAAGAATCGCTGCAACACTAATTAGCAGCTAGAGAAGCTGAGCAAATACTTAATACACTACTAACGAGGTCGCTGAAGACCCTTCCACAGCAACCTTATGAGTAGCGTATTACGTC
>NW_008762157.1:0-595 GCF_000715545.1 Opisthorchis viverrini | reverse complement strand
GTATGGGCTGTGGCAGTTCTCTAATTTCTGGTGAAATTATTCAACCGGAAGCGTCTGATGAGAGACAGCATAGAAGCGGGATAATTTTCGTGCTTGTGGCTATCGCCAAAATTTGTAGTAAACAGACACTGGCAAACCATCCAAATACTAATAATGTGTGTGGAACGACAGTTTCGAGTAAGAATGCACGCATAGGTAGTAACCCCAAATTTCAATCAATTGGAAAAAAGTTTGGAACCGCTTGGTAAACCAGCAACGAATTTATTTGAGCTTGCGGAGCCTGCTGGTCGTGCGATTAAGCATACTTTAAAGCAGTTGTTCTAAACCAGTGGTTCTTTCGAGAAGGAAAGTTATCAGTGGCAAGTATAAAGGATGCAGCGAGATGAAGTTAAGGAAATAGAGACATTTAATGAAGCTTGCTGGTTGTCCAGTTAGTTTCATGTTTGACCCTTTGTTGGTTGTGTGGCCATTTCTGATGTCCCTTCTGTCTCTTACATGAGGGTTCAAAAGTCCCCTGGGAGGTTCACCGACCAACTTCAATTTAATTAAATGAAAGATATCTTCCATTCAGAATTCGCTTTGTACATTCCGCTTT
>NW_008762156.1:0-595 GCF_000715545.1 Opisthorchis viverrini | reverse complement strand
GTTTTGGAGTTATTCTCGCATTTTCGATCTGGCAGGCATGGTCATCCCTGCAGTTGGCATGCGTTTGCCAACATCCAGCCTGACCGTTCAAACGGCGTGCTTCTAAAGTTAGACGGACCGAGAGTAGGTCATTTCGTGTTGTCGTGGAAGATCAGAATGTGCGTTTTTCAGGCCATGAATGCTGGCGTGAAAAATCATTCATCAGGGCTGCTGTTGGAAAGTTGTAATGAAGCCACCACGCTAACGATCTGAGGACAACGTAGCTATTGGCGACGTAGTCCGATGACTCAGGTCACACACAGCATAATTAACCGCCAACCGGGAGGGTGGAATCACCTGATTACCTGGATGCGAGTTGTAATTGTTTCAAATGACTGAAATTGGTCGCACGACCAGACTGGCTTATGTCTAAGTGGTTGGCGAGGGGATTTATCGGTCGATCGATATGTGGATGAAATGCAGTCATTCGATGGTCCGGTGGACGAAGCCTTAAGAAATGAATTCGTTGGTGGGTGGCGCGTTTGCTCAACCAATCCTTGGAGCGTGAATAAGTATATCAGAAGCTCTGGAGGAATACACTCATTTGCAAATCAAT
>NW_008762155.1:0-595 GCF_000715545.1 Opisthorchis viverrini | reverse complement strand
TTGTCATCTTTTACGTCTCTTCCAAAAGCCAACGCTTTTGGGCGTCGATTGCGGAATAAAGCCGTGAATACTTAAGGGGTGTCACACACGTGACTTGTTTGAGAGATGCGCTGTGCAATCGATCGCCTCACAGTTATGCGTCATTGATTGCGTTTGGCGTTCTTATCTGCGTGGCTGATAGCTAACTTTTCGGAGAGTGTGCATCTTCCGCTTAGTATTCCCAAATGGTCTACGGAAATCTTGCAAAGAAGTTACTATAAGGTTCGCAGTTGGCAGATACACAGTTCACAACCAATGTAGGTTGACGGAGCTTCACTGATTTCGCGAATCGGAGTAGGAGACCGACCTTCCTCAGTTGGTCTCTGCAACCTGAGCCCAAAGTTGTTGACTTTTTAAGGTAGTTCTGCCAATTGGACATGCGAAAACTCTACAACTAATGGTCCATCTTGAATTAGCAGGGGGTAATCAATCTCGACACTTCATTAGTTTCTCTCTCATTTCTTACAAGTACGGTTTGATAAAACATTTCACAGCACGATCAATATACACATTACAGCACAACTATCCAAAGAATGGGATGTTCATTGCATTCATT
>NW_008762154.1:0-595 GCF_000715545.1 Opisthorchis viverrini | reverse complement strand
CTCCCCCGCTTAGACCGAATTTTCACGAATTTATTAAGGAAGCCGTTGGTGAGAAAATAAGTGGGACAGATTGTGACTTACGTCAGCGCCTGATGGTCGGCGGTTGAAATTCTAAGAATGGTTCAACGATGAGCTGAGTCCTTGGTGGCGATAAAGACATCGGGGCGTTCTGTGAAAACTCTGTGCAATTTGCGTACCTTGTTGGGCAAGTTTGCATTACTTTCCATGAAGCAAATGCTTTACACTGTCAAATAAAGCTCAGGATTGCGCCATTTCATTGGCTTTATACTGCCTTCTGAATGAAGCTTAGACGTGCAACATCCTTGAGCACCCGAACTACTAGTAGTTGCATTGATGTTATTGAAAGGACTTGTAGATGGGAAATAAATGTCATATTTCGTTGTTTATATTGCACCAAGTTGCAAAAAAGTCTGACGGTCAAACTTAAAGTCACTTCACAACAAAATTTGCAGACTTATTGTATCAGTAGTGTCTATCAAAAATGCCATTTAAGCGACCACACAATTCTTTCCCCTTCACATATTCGGTGGTCACGGGTCCAATCATACCACGTTTAGCTTCCAACCGTCTGATC
>NW_008762153.1:0-595 GCF_000715545.1 Opisthorchis viverrini | reverse complement strand
CAGCCGGTCATCTCGCAGCACATGGTCACTACTTTCATGTAGTTTTTTCTTGTAACGTATTGCGCCGTATTGCCTGACAATCACGGAACCCTGACCCATGTCTGATGGCCCAAATAGGCTAAGGCCGAGCCCAACACTGAACGAATATATGAACATGTGATTGATGGCTCCAAGAGCAACATCCGTGTACTCCGGACTGCATCGCGCAATGTGTTGGCCTCCCGTTTCGCACGTGTAAGCGCAACTCACCAGTGTTTATCACAGAACAATTTTCTGCAAATTATCTGTTCCAGTGGGTCTTACGGCCCACTTGAAGTGACCAATTTGAGCACATCTGGACAAGAATAGGTCGCATTCCAGTGCCCAGAAAGGCAAAACGTGGGCAAAAATCGAAAGAACAAAATTCGGTAAACAAACGCTACCATTGATGAAAAACAATTCAATATAAATGTTATGATTTCAGCCCAAGCCATTGGCGAACACTCCAGCAGTAAGCATCTCTTCACACTGTGCGACCGGCGGGACGAATCGTTGAGTCCTGTGAAATGAGGTTTGCTCTTTCGTGCTAGGCAGCGAAACATCGGCACCCGGACAA
>NW_008762152.1:0-595 GCF_000715545.1 Opisthorchis viverrini | reverse complement strand
TGGCGATCTAAATAGAATTTAGCAATGTCTCCCTTATGTCAAATTATTCTACTTCGTCATCAGCTAAACCTTGAAAATATAACATGAAAAGCTTCTGTGTGCAGGCACTGTCAACAAAAGTGGTAGGGTAGAACGCAAGCATTCTGGCGCTTTCTTTCCATCTCACGTGAGAAAATAACTCCCTGTCACAAACTAGTGAATTATTTTAATGACTATACGCCAATCTATGCAGTCCGCTGAAAGCATGGTCCTTTGAGTGAATTTGGAATTGTGACTTTCTGTAGCACTTTTAGGTTCAAAAGCCCAGTACTTAGTAGTCTCCATACTTCCGTATCGTGAAATGCTCGTTGAAATTGGTAATGCGTTTTTATTTCGTGTTATGTTTAATCTTTTGACATTACTCGGCAAACAGTATCACGTAAGCTCACGTTATGAATATAACTCCGCCTATTGGTGAAGTCTAGTTTGCACAGCTATTTGGCGGATCACAAAGAGTATTTGTTGGCAAACATTAAAATATTCTGTAGCAATAAAAATGTTTGTTGCCAACCGCGACGGTAATTTTCAGGTGTGAAGAGAACTAATTGAGGGAGCA
>NW_008762151.1:0-595 GCF_000715545.1 Opisthorchis viverrini | reverse complement strand
GTATTATAGGATCTGGGCGTAAATGACAGTCTGGGTGTTTCCAATCCATAACAGATCCGGACGAAAAAAATATTAAACTTTTAGAAGTAAAGATTTCGGACATAGACATATCGGTTGCTTGTTTCATTTAAAACTACAGCGCTTGATGGCTGCCTATACCCAAGGCCACCTCTAGAGTGCATCAAGCGACTGACGGTTACTTTTATGGGCATCTATTATTGGTTTTATGCTCTTGTCGTTTTTCTAGGGATGGAATTTGTGTGGACGGACGGAAACTGAACTCACAAAAGAGAAAGGAACTGCAGTGGTGTTTCGGTATTGAAAAATCACTGCGTATTTCGACAAAAAATCTGACCTAGTTTTTGGCAGGAATTTGTGGATGAATATGGCTTAACGTGCGAATGGCTACGCTTAAGTCACTGTATAAAGCACCAAAGGTGGACAGTGATTTGAAAGTGGTAAACCGAACGTATTTTGTGCGCCTAAGAGGCAGCGTATTTGTCACAGCAAGGCTTCACAGTTGGTGTGTAAGCGAGGAAGGAAGGTCACTAGAGAACCGGTGAGTGACCTCGTTCCCGCTGTAGTCAGCCGCCAA
>NW_008762150.1:0-595 GCF_000715545.1 Opisthorchis viverrini | reverse complement strand
AACTTTCCAAAGCACTCAATATAGATGTCCTGTAATAAAAGCATGAACGGTGCTTCGATTCCATGATGGATAATATGAAGATTTTTGTGTAAATTCAAATCATCGACTAGATTTGATCTCAGACCCCGTGTTTCTTGAAAAACAGTAGTTGTTGTTTTGCAAACGCGACGTGTCACAAGAGACGCCACTTTAGACCCGCAAAGTATACCTACCACTAATTGCAATAATTTGCCTCCGGTTTGCAACTAGACACCTATCATTCTAGTAATTGGAAGGATAATGAAGTTTGCTCAGCGAAGGTTTGCATTCCACCTTCCAAATGAAACTTTGCTAAAATCTGGAGAAAGCAGTTTAATGCGTGGCGTTTTTTTCTGGTTGTCATCAACGTAGGATCATCATAAAACATTGTGCATTTCTGAGTCTATACCAACTAGCTTCAGACGATGGACCATGAAATAACATTTGGGCGTCTCCATAGTTGTCACATGGCAGAAACGTTTCTCTTGCTGGTGGGATAAAATGATCGATAAAATAAACCTGATCAATGCACTGGTGTGGCTGCACTTCACCTGAGTTTGACAAATTAATGTCTTCA
>NW_008762149.1:0-595 GCF_000715545.1 Opisthorchis viverrini | reverse complement strand
GTATACGGCGGTCATTCGCGAGTTTCATGTTGGCAGCCTGCGTCAGGCGACTGACGAAATATATGTCTGAATACTTGGTCCGGTTTTCCGCAATGCGTTTCCGAGCATTTCGCATAGCCCATATGCGCTGACGAGGCCGCTCTAAGGCTTCTGTGAACGCTTGCTACCCGTTAGTTGCAAGCTGGTCTCTGGCTGTTCCTGATTCCAACTTGTAGAAGCGGACTGCCGTGAATTAACTGGCAAATCTTGCAAGTGAGCGGAGCTTAATAGAAATGGGCTTCCAACATAAAACTTTTTGGCTATAACTGGCTTTTTACGCAAAAGATTAGCCTTTGTCTCACGCCAAAATTGGTTCTACATCTGTTTCAATTCAATTGTTCTTTCATATAGAACCTTACTTGCCTGAATAATCTAACTGTACAACAACAAGGAATACTGGCCTAACCACAAAAAGTGTTCTTCAGCCGCGAAACCCGTGCCGATATTTCAGTTGATAATAATCTGAATTAGAGAGGTCACTGAAAAACAGGACGTTCAAAAATAGGGGTGTTCAAAATAAGTGAACCAATTGGCATCTTGAAAGTCCCCAGAAGTA
>NW_008762148.1:0-595 GCF_000715545.1 Opisthorchis viverrini | reverse complement strand
TCTCGGTAGACGGTGTTTCGGCAACACATGTCCCAACCATACTTGAAGGCAAGATGCACCAACATTACTCAGATCCTTCAGAATTACTTTTATTATCAGCACTATTTTTGGTGCCAGCAACACCAGAGAAAATCACTGCTGCTTCACTGCCGTAGAACCGCATCAGTCTACGCTGTTTGAACTCAAGGTCTCGAGAATAACATTATCGGTAACTGAGGATTCGCCATACGCAGCACATCACCATGTGATATTGGTTTCTGGTAATGGATGTGGTTTCTAACCTTAGCACCCGATGGGCATCCAAACACTCATTTTCCGCTAATTTATCACGATCCCTGTGATTAGCTCGTAGCTGATTTCATATTTCTTAATCGTTGTATTGGCGATTGAGAAAATGAGCCGTATAACACTTTCACTTAGCTGTCTACTAAGTGCATCAGACGGATACAGTAGTGGTTGAATTTTTCATCAGCTGTCCGATTTCTGCTCTGCAATTCTATCGCGATTTGGATAATGTCGCTCATTCATCATCTCTTTTCCGTGTTAAATATAGTATGGAAAAAAATCAAAATCGTCCAGCTGTAGCACCCTTTCG
>NW_008762147.1:0-595 GCF_000715545.1 Opisthorchis viverrini | reverse complement strand
TGTTCGGTCGGGCGGTTCCATTGGCTGTTCTGTTATCCCGTGTTCTCATTCACCGATGCCCACGTGACCTTTGAGCTTGACATCCTTCGCCGTCGTAGTCTGGTCGATTGTGGAGTGAACTTTGTCCTTCCGAGTGACCTTTATCGATTTGAATCCGAGGAGTTCCTTGTTTCTTCGGTCCTCCTTGAGTGTTCCTGTTGAGATGTTGGTCTTTTGCACGTAGGATTGCGTAAACTGGATCCGGTTTGATGCACCGGTTGATCGAATTTGCCGTAGAGGAGTACCATGCTTCCAGAAATTCTCTTTCGTGACACGTGTCTCCGTATGCCAAAAGTTTTGCGTTTTTCAGATTACATTTGTGGTCTTCTTGGTCCTCGTGTATAGATGTCAAGGACAAGGGGTTATGCCTCCTGACAGCCGCGTTATGTTCCTTCATTCGTGTACATAAATTCCTCCCAGTTTGTCCAACGTAGAATTTGTTGCAGTTGTTGAGTGGGCATTGGCGAATGGGGACACAGGACAACGAAGCCCGATCGAACAACTAGTCTCGGTCACAAGTCATCCCAGGCTAGCAGCACCTACATTAAAACACACG
>NW_008762146.1:0-595 GCF_000715545.1 Opisthorchis viverrini | reverse complement strand
TTAGTGACCTGCAGTTGTCGTGCTTGTCCCCGCTTTTATATACTGGATGATTTTTGATTTCGTCTGAGGAGGAATTTCGCCAGCTAATAGTATGCAGGAGAAAAAATTCAAAACGTACGGGCGGACATGCATTTCTTGAGGACTCTGAGGGTTGGGTGGAATCAACTGAATTGCACCATGGTGCCGCCTAGAAAAACATCCACAAAGGAGGGACCCAATCTAAGAATGGCTTTAGCACTGAGCTCAGTACAAACAGATACGAGGGAGATGATAGGTTTTACCAAGTCAATGGCAGTGCACAGCACGAAACTCCGATGCCCAAAAGGTACTCCATCGTTAGTTGTAGNAGTTGTAGGGAAAAGATGAATGATATTCTTCGTCGCTCTACACATCCCAGCACAGGATGTGTAAACACCGATTCACCGATTGATACACAAGATCGAGGCTTTCGCCCAAGTTTCCCGGGTCGCTTGTGTTCTTGTCGGTGAGTGGCTGTCGTCCACCTGAAAGGCACAAGTGAAAAAGGGGTGTAACACCGCTCTTTATGTTCTCAGAGCGAGGCAGTATGCTTGCCAGTGCAAGGAATCGCATAAAT
>NW_008762145.1:0-595 GCF_000715545.1 Opisthorchis viverrini | reverse complement strand
CACTTTCGAAAGCCTCATGTGCTTACCTGGTCTATTCGTATTTCCGATTTCTCCCTAGCAAGTCGTGCAGTGTGGCAACAATTGCGTTGAAATCCTTGACAAACCAGCTGTATTATGCGGTTTGTCCAAAAAAATTGCCGTAGAGACCGCTTTGAAATAGGAACAGCGCGGTATTCGAACTTGGCCAGTTTTTCTGACAGTGTGCTTACCTCTGTGACTCAATTTACGCCCCACCAGTGCTACCGAACTCCGACGAAAATAGCCGGGTTTTGTAGAGCGTGACAGGACAGGATCGGTAAAAATGAAAAAGAGTACCGCGGACTTCGACCGATATGGGCTACAAGATCTATCCAGCCAAATCATTCGGTGTCATCCATAAGTCACCGGGCAAACAATTAGATTGAATTCTCACAATCAAGGCTCCTTAATGGATTGCGGCTCCGAAAAAAGACCCCCCTCATTCCCACCAAGAAAGCAGACGAAGACCGTATGCTTTAACAGTCCGAACACTAACAAGTAGTTTCTTTGTCGTTTGACTTACTACATGCTTATTTAACATATTGTTGTTGTTCTTGCTTGACATACCGCAAAGAAT
>NW_008762144.1:0-595 GCF_000715545.1 Opisthorchis viverrini | reverse complement strand
GGATGAGCCGATTGAGGTAGTAGACGAATCTGCCTACCTGTACAGGTGTATCGATCACGATGGCCCAACAAAAGAGGATTAAATCAGCTTTTGTTAAACTGTATCACCTGTGGCTCAAACGTAACATCAGCGTATCCGTCAAGTATCGAGGTTGCAACACTGTTCCACATTGTAATATGGACAAAAAACCTGGCGACCGCGCACGAAAGACGTGAAATTTTTTCTGGTGTTTGACCATCGTTGTCTTTGGAGTATTTCCCGAGGCTAGTAGGAACAACTGACCAGTAATGCAAGCATGTCTAGAAGAAATAACTAGTCCACGATAAATGAACTGATCACAGTCCATAGGTTTCGCTGGCTTGTGCTCAGTATGTTGGTTAACCGACGTCCTCTGACATCCCTTTCCATACAACCACGCGAGGGGCGGAAACGAGCCAGGGTAGGTCGAACACTGACTTGGCAGCAAAGTCAGCTGCTCTCAGCTGTCCCCCTGAATGTGGAACTCAAGAAGGGACACATCGATGGTTAGAGAGATTGGCAGACATGGCCTTATCGCCCTCTCAATGACACTGGACAGTGAACGTGGAACCACCTA
>NW_008762143.1:0-595 GCF_000715545.1 Opisthorchis viverrini | reverse complement strand
CATGGAAGTGTACCCAAATCCAGTACACGAGTCCCGAAACTCAAAGCACGTTTGCTAGTCTGCGCATTGCTAGGTTTCGATTTCGTTTTAATTCCGGCTACAATAAGTACTTATTGTTGTAAGGTCGCAGAACGTGGTCTCCGCAGTCGTTACAAATCGAGCGCACGCACGCATTTTCGACCACCGATGTCTCAGATTCATTACTAGTGCCGGATGAGGTCAACGACTGTTTCCGAAGGAGCGTCGGTGTTTGGTTGCGCACTGGGTGCTTCAATGGCGGAAATCATCCACTACCATGGGCCACGGTGAATCAGTCATGTGCGACGCAAGATAAACAGCCTGTACGCAGGCGGCTGGTGTGCTCCAGGAAGCCCGCAGATTGGCGCATGCTTGAGCGGGAAAAGGTACGACTTGGCAGAGGGGTTTTATTAAGATTTCAAGAACGTTCTGTAATATTGCGACCAACATCTTGCATAGGGCTTCCCCAAACCTTCGCCTCGGCTAGATGCACTGTTTCCAGTAGCACCTAATCGATCACAGTAGTTTTCATGTTATCAGAATCCGTTCAGGCCACCTTATTGAAAGTTTGAACATA
>NW_008762142.1:0-595 GCF_000715545.1 Opisthorchis viverrini | reverse complement strand
GAGAGAGAGTGCGCTGCTCCTACTGATGATGTCCTACCCTGACATGGTTCTCGAATGTTTTTATCCTCTCAGACTCCAAAATTCTGTTTACCGCTGTCTTCCCTAAGCACACTGGAATTTCTGGACTAAGTACCCACTTTCCCTTTCTTTCGACCCACTACTTGGGCGTTAGTTTCTCATTGCTTTTTGACCTTCAGACGCTGGTATTAGGTACTGTGGTCGAAGCTGATTCTACCTCCGGTGATATCAGAAAATATCGTTAGGTAACGCAAGTATCTGGCGACTAAATATTCTACGACAAACAACTGCAATATTATTCCTCTGGCGTGAGGTCAGTTGGTCTTTCATAGGTTCTGCGACCACACTACTTTGTGGACCAGAAACATGACCTCTAAGCGCAGACAACGTACGAAAACTGTCAGTTTTTGGCCCTCGCAGTCTCCGAAACACTGGCACATCGGACCAGCAATATCGAAGAGAAAATAACTCTTCCACGATGGGGGAGTTGCTCATCAGTTATGCTGATTGGGACATGTACTTCGCATGTCAGAGAACCGTTTGCTTCGCGGAGCTCTTTTCGCCCAGCCCTGTGCTG
>NW_008762141.1:0-595 GCF_000715545.1 Opisthorchis viverrini | reverse complement strand
ATGTGAATCAGTCAGGGCGAAGTCTGTCTGTACTCCGAATGTAGTGTCCCAGCGCATAAGTTCGACCAATAGTGAGTAATTAATGTGGGCCAAAACGGACGCCAACAGTTTCGTATTGCACAGCAAAATACCGAATGGTGTTTTGGAGTTAACCCAATCACCGGTGGTTGTACGTGGCTTTCGGTTGGTGAAACCGGAATTCAGGCTTGACTCTGAATCAAACTACTTGGGAGCAAGACAGAAGCACACACCTCTCTGATGGTAGATCTCACTTCCCTAGTGGTCTACTCGGGACTCACTTCATGGCTCCTTTGGTTCTGATTGGAAAAACCAAAGACCAAAAACTTACTTTTGCTGTTCTGGTTTGAACATGTGGCATGTTTGTCACAATGCCAGGTGAAATGTCTCATCCGACGTTCACTGCTACCAATCAACCGCCCGGCTTGTTTGATAAGACACCTCGTTGTAAGGTTGATAAATACTCTTGGATGAACTACTCCTGGCTTCGCATGTTTGTGGCACATCAGGTGGACACAGCGCCGAATCGCCATCAACACAGGTTCTGAAATGTCCTGGAATATCGTTCCACCGTGTG
>NW_008762140.1:0-595 GCF_000715545.1 Opisthorchis viverrini | reverse complement strand
AAATCCTCGCGTCCTGGTCAGGAAACTTATAGAAAAAGACTTAGTTCAACTTAAGGACAACAGTGTGCTGCATTGATCTACCATCAACTCAGGCATACAGTGCATCATCCGCCGTCCCACTTTATTTCAGGTCAAAACATTATTGAGGAGGAACGCCCAGGTGCTTACGTAACATCGATTTTTTCCATCGATCACACCGAAAAAAAATTGCTCAAAGATTAACCTTGACCTTAAATCTACGATTGATCCACTTGTCTCGCATCGGCTTATGGAAGTGTGGTGCTACGACTGAAGCATGCACACAAACATCTTTCATTTCAGTTTTAACGGTATTTACTACGATCAGCTCAACAGTGTGAAGAAACAGATGAACTATTAGGGTTCGCTTGCAAGGTTCGTCACGTGTCCCCCACGTAAACTGCGAAGAATCTTTTGAAGAGGGAACGTTCGTTGTTTACAGACTTCAGCCTTGTGAGTGAGTTTATCGGTTCCTTACTGGATGCTACATTTGGTGATGTGCTTCATTTCGGAGGATTCATGCAAATGAAATTACTGTGGAGAGATTAAACAAACGGATGAAAAATGTCGAAAAAAA
>NW_008762139.1:0-595 GCF_000715545.1 Opisthorchis viverrini | reverse complement strand
TTGTCCCACGTGCGGAAAGCGTTTCAAGACAACTGGAAATCGGCAACGTCACCGTGAAGTGTGTGGGTTGTTTAAAGTTTAGATGTACATTGTGATCTTCCTTTGAATGACTTGAGAACGAGATTGAATTACTGGTGTTCATTGCTGTTATTGTGAGAATGAAACGGTGCTAAGCCATCCACTCTTTGAACCATGGCAGAGGAATCAGAGAAATTCTCGGCAACACTCTGAAATTTTGGAAGCATGGCTGGGTTAATTGCTAATAATTCAAATAGCTGTTGATCTATCCGCCCAGCATGGCAACTGGCTTATAGTAGCCAATCATGGGGTAATCACTACTGCGCACTTGGTTGGGTTGATGATGTTGTTTCTACGAGACGTTTGCAATTTTCCAACCGAAAATTGGTGGACGGATCAAAAGCCATCTGCGCTCACTAACAAAATTGTTTTGGGTGCACATGCTCTTTTGCAGCACCAGGTGCGCAACAATCAAGAGCTTGAATCCATAGCTAAACTATGCAAGCTGTTCCTGGCATTTACCAACGCATGGAAGATGGGATACCGTGTACTTCGTGCAAACAAACATGAAAACAGG
>NW_008762138.1:0-595 GCF_000715545.1 Opisthorchis viverrini | reverse complement strand
GGAATGGTTAATGGACTGATATCTTCGTCTGAAGGACGAAAAGTGACTCCATATTCTGCTTGGAAGAGACTTCGTAAACTTTTTTCTCATGCAAGGCGAGGATGAACCGGAAGGCATCGCGACGCTATGCAACGATATATGTATGGGTGTCAGGCGTGTTTCTATAGGAAGAGTTCGCAAAACCATTGGTTGTCTAATTCGTGTTGTGATTCTTGGTGTCTTTATCATAGACTGGTCGCCCCCGAAAGTTCCGATAGATGCTCACGTTATGTTTTACCAATTTTCCCATCTGGTTTTTAGCATCGACCCCATTAATACGCGCCAAGGCATGGTGTGAAAAAAGTTTAGATGAGATCCAGGAATTTATTTGACAACAGTTATTTCTCACTTCAGGTAGTTGACCTTCCTCCGACAGTTGTCCAAGCTGCCTCTAGGGTAAAATTATAATCATCTTTTTTCAGAGTCCCGACGCTGACTGGCTGAGAACAATGTGAACCATGCGGCCTGTGTTGTCCACGCTGAACTCCAGCTAACTGTGACTCGTGAAGCTTGGCAAAGCCCTGGTCTGGGTGCCCATTATCCGCACAATGCTCTC
>NW_008762137.1:0-595 GCF_000715545.1 Opisthorchis viverrini | reverse complement strand
ATCATTGATAGACTAATTTTCCGGTCCGAAACCTTCACACTTGGCATTTATCATTTAGTTTAATTCAACTGTAACGCAAATTAATTACGTTGTTCTTGTTGATGCTTGTTGTCTACTTATTTAAATATGTAAAAATTTGAAAGACTTTAAACATCATATTGAAGGTGCATTTTGGCGCACTCGTTTCCGCTTAACTTCCAACACAAGTGGTCTGATTTTCAGGATATATTTGGTTGATGTGGCTCTTTCGGGCTGGAAAGACACTGGATAAAATTTCTCTGAAGCATTCCGGTTGTCGGCTTGCAGGAGCATCACCAGGCCAGAGGAAAATTTCCTCTTTTGCATAGCAACAGAAATTGCAGTGGCTGTCAAATATTTTGTGCTAGCCAGATCTACAGCAACACAAGTCTGCGATTTCGTGTTTCGTTCTAGCCCTGTGTGCACCATAATTCAAGAAACATAGAAGACGCAAAATTTTTTCTAATTTGACGAATTTTCAATGCGCGCGCAAAAACATATAAGTAACACCAAACCGATAGCCACACATTTTTTGCTTAAACTGGATGCATAGTCAAATACGGTATGATGGTTGTAA
>NW_008762136.1:0-595 GCF_000715545.1 Opisthorchis viverrini | reverse complement strand
AGGTGTGTTAGTGCGAAGTAGGGACCAGATCTAATCACTGAAAAGCCTAATTCGATACCAAACACAGAAATCATTAAAGGTGCCTTTTACATCTCTTCACTACGTAATGAGAAAACAATTTTAGTCGTGCTTTCAATAAACCACTGGGAAGTTAGCTACACAGAGCCTCTGACAGTCAAGCGTGAATGCTGCGTAAGAGACTTACTCATTTTCAGATCGTCAGTTTGATGACTTACGCATGCCCTTCTACTTCCATGGAACCATGCACCTTTCGGCCTAGCTGACGAGAGCCTCATTGTGCTTTTGATCTCAACATAAATTTGACCACATGATAAATCTTTTGATTTCGTTTATTTTTACCCAGTGGGCTATGTTGACTATGCTTCGAATACTCGCTCCCATCTATCCAGGAAAATTGCCGCAGTCAGTGCATGCTGTTGAATTTGATTGTGGCCTATAGCCTGCCATGACGCGCCGAGTGTAAAGCCCATATTTTTTGGGACTAATTTACTTCAGCAAACACCGAATATCCTCAAAGACACTAAATGTGGAGCCGTTTAGGCGTCAGAGACTGCGCCGGTACTTGTTGAGTTTT
>NW_008762135.1:0-595 GCF_000715545.1 Opisthorchis viverrini | reverse complement strand
AAACCCACAGATCATCAACCTTCTCTCCTTCATGCGCTTGTCCACTGATGACGACAAGGCACACCGCATCAAAGAATCGGATAAACTTTTTCTCAACCAACAGACCCGAAATGGATAGTGCTGGGCACTATTTTAGGGGGAAAGTTCGTTGCCAACGTTCGTTCGGGTCGCCTGGTTTCTGGAACTTTCGAAAGAAGTATCACTTATTATCGAGCATCCTGAATGAAACAGGACACTCAAACTGGTCTTTCTCATTCAGGAGTGGACATTTGATTTCTTTTACGATGGATGTCTAATTGCGGAATGCATCACACTCCTTTAGACAGATGCAGCTGGAGAAACCAAACAGTCAGGAGAGTCATATAATTGGCTGAAATGGTTGTCCTGCGAACCTGTACATTTGAAAAGCAGTCAGGCCTGGCAGGCGTGACATTGCATTCTACGTCCAACAGGGGGTGGGCAGCCATCTCGTCAGCATTTGTTGAGGGCCAGCGATGGTTGTAGACGATAATGGCCTACAATATTCTGGCTCATGACTGAACGTGGACGTACCGCGGAAATAGAGTTCGATCTGACGGAGTTTCATGCACAGATA
>NW_008762134.1:0-595 GCF_000715545.1 Opisthorchis viverrini | reverse complement strand
GAGTCATGCGATGGGATATGTATTGGCTGTTCAGCAGTGTGCCTGTGACCAAAAATACATGTTGCACGTAACATGGTGGTTCCTGATAACCGTTCCAATACGGAAGTAGCACAACACGACGTCGCAACCAAAGACCACTCTTGCTACCTACATCTTGCCCATGACAAAAGTCTCCACTTGATGCTCCTCTAGTATCTTTTCCAAATAAGCCAAATAGTCTATGCGTGGGAGTAGACTGTTCCCTTACAAAGAAAGTATGCAATACCGGACGTTCAGCACCTATGTATTAGTGAACAAAGGGTCACACATCCTGTATCTACAAGCCATTTATAAGTCGCTTTGGAACACTTACCCAAGAAGGGTTGTTTCGTGCGTTTTGTCGACATTTGGGTAGCGTCTAATCAACGCTATTCGCCGCCATTTGAAGAAGCAGTTTTGGCTATATGTTGCTCCCGCTGATTGCACCACAGGAAAGCATTTGGCCCTTCAAAAGTTCTGCCAAGACCAAAGGCATATAATCTGTCAGAATGAAACCCAACTTTGCGTCACCCACTCAGCAGAGTTGGTCAACACCTTTGGCTAGCTGCGTGGTAAA
>NW_008762133.1:0-595 GCF_000715545.1 Opisthorchis viverrini | reverse complement strand
ACGTTCCCGCCGTCCGGACTTCCACCAAAAAACTATCACAAACAAAAAGTTTCTCTTTTGAGTTGGCGCACATTTCGCACTGCATTGATTTTTATACGTGTTGCAACTTATCGCTGTCAACCATAGTAAAAACTTTTATCAGCGCACATACCTTCCGAATTACATTATGGTTGCCATACGCTGGGCGCCAATACTGGACAAGAACAGTAGGGGGAAACAAGAGTCATCTTGCTCGGTACATGATAATGAAACGGTAAATTGCAAAAGATGGGGATTCAGTAGACGAATTACCACGATCTATCCGGTCAATTTCAACGAAAGCCTAAAACGAAAAATGAGGCATTGCTGCCTAGGATTGTTAGGCCTATGGCAGGGTCACAAAAGGCACGAGCATGGATGAAGAAGCAGAGGAATCAACGATACGGTAGAGGTTATCTTAGAGTCACTGAGTACCGTGAAACTGCAGAGAGTAAATAGCATCCCTGTTGGAGTGGAGTCGGGTGCAAAAGTTTCCTGGCTGGGGGAGTTGGTGCACACGCACAAGATGGGACGCGAATGATGGGCGGAAAATGACTGAAGTTGAAAGTCATCAAGA
>NW_008762132.1:0-595 GCF_000715545.1 Opisthorchis viverrini | reverse complement strand
ATTGATTTGCAAATGAGTGTATTTCCGAATCTTCCCACATGTTAGCTGCACTGTGTGTTAAATGGGTATCCGTTTCGTCGGTCGAACGGCATTTGACATCCATAACTGGACACGACAGATGAGCGGTTATGATTAAGGTTCCGCCAAACATGCAATGGATGACTAGATATCTAGAGGGCTCTGGAGTTTTACGTCGTGCAGTGGTTAGGACATTCTGGGTTTACTGGGCGCGAAAGTGTCCGCCGGACTCATCACAATCAATCGCTTAGAGATGTCACCGTTGAGTTGATCTGGGTGAGGAATGCGAAACATGCAACTGCATGTGACCACGTACTGTGCCACAGATACTAAATTTAGAAATAGTTGCGTAAGGCCTTGCAGATGAGGTCCGATAGAAATAGTGCGGGGTTTGTTTGACACACAGGTGAGGACAGACATCAGTCGATAGCATAAGTTCGTTCCTGAAAATGATTCGGATTCACTACACGCGCGGCATGAGTCGTTTATGAAACGCTTCTGTCAGAAGTCCATGGTCTACGTAACACTCGCATTCCGTGCCGACGATAGTTCTCACATTCAAAAAGGTTGCAACTCT
>NW_008762131.1:0-595 GCF_000715545.1 Opisthorchis viverrini | reverse complement strand
AAAAACTCACAAATGAAATCACACATTGACAGATGGTTGCGTAAAGCTGGGAAGCATGTGTCACCATTAGGTCCGTGAGTGTTTACGAAGGAGTATCATTAGGTCTCTTGCGCAAAACATTCAGCAATATGCATTAAATACTTAACGTTTTCGGGGAATAACCCGCACAACCGCCTGATTGAGAACGCATATCTGAATGGACGAGGAAGCAATATTCTGTTTAATTGCAAGTCATTCACCATCGAGTTTGAAAAGGCAGGTTTCCGATTGCCAGTCCAAATGTGGCGGGTTTGGAGCTTTCTAAAATTTCGGGATGGGAAAATGCCGATTAGGTTTACAAATGAAATTTTTATGCACTCCTATATCCGTGTTTCGACAAATTTGATTTCATCATTATTTTAGCAAAGCACCGCTTTCCTTAAACCTTAAGATACTGAATGGGCACTGCGTAAAATAAGAGCTTGTGTTCAAAGATTTAGTGAATGCAGAAAAAATCAAACAAGTCACAGCCTCCATGCACGAATAAGGTATCAATTTCAGGCCAGTTTCGTCTTCCCTCTTGCAACAGATGCGGAGAGTTTCAGAAGAAGAAGTA
>NW_008762130.1:0-595 GCF_000715545.1 Opisthorchis viverrini | reverse complement strand
GTCGTGGGCTGTCCAAGAGTTTTCATCAAACTTGCGAATGATTTCCTCAATTGTATGTTTCTCTTTTAACAGTTACTAGTATAAAAATATGATCACATGTGTGAACACAAATACAACTCGGAGAAAATTGTCGAAAGATAGAGAAGCTCTGCATAGTTGTACATCAGCTCTGAGGTAACAAACGTTTACGAGTCAAATCGAACGACAAAGCATTCGACCGTCGATCCGAGAAGTAATCGCGTGTTTGATAAGAAAGTTACCTATGGTGGTTACGACCCCAGATTGACAGGTAGCTTGATTAAAAACAGCTCATTGTTCCTACAGACTGAGAGAAGAACAAGAGTGGAAACAAATGAAAGGTAGACTTTTCTAATAACCAACCACTACCGTCCTGATGACTGGAAATTCTCCCTTCTTGGTTCATAAATTCAGTCGTCCTTCAATTTAGAAATATGAATCCCAGAATTAACGACGACACCAAACATTCCAATGGGTGTAACCGCATTTCGTGTCGGCCATCACTTACTGACATAAGCTGTTTGCGAATAGCAACAGGAAGAAACAACGCTACGACTATTATTATTATTATTATTAT
>NW_008762129.1:0-595 GCF_000715545.1 Opisthorchis viverrini | reverse complement strand
TTTATGGCTTACTACCAAGATTCCGAAGGAAAGTATACCATCTGTTTCTGGCTGGTCTAACTTGGTCAGATTCCCTGATAAAGTTGATCATAGAAGCACATAAAGAGCTTAAACGGCATATGTGCATGTCTTCACTAAGTTCTCCACACAACTGAATAGAGCCCGGGCTCGAGCGCAGATACCTAGACGTAAAATGGTCTTTTTGGAGTATGCCATCTGAACTGTTGAGAAAAACATCACTATCCTCTCACATGGTGGCGCTATCATTCCTCTCTGTGTGCTACCAAGACCAATCTTTCAGTTTTGAATATGAAAATGTTTTAGGAATAAAAACAGACTTAACTACCATATTTCATATTGACATTCTGACTTGATCGAGCTTATCACAACATAACAGTTGGTAAATTGATTGTTATAGTTGCTTTGAAGGACAGACCGTTGCTCTAACTGTGCCATCGAAAGGGAGGAATTAGGCTGTACGACTACCTCTGGAGACAATTTATTTGATTGCTCTGTTAAAACTGTCATAGTCGTCGTTGACATCAAAACATCAGTAATAAAATAATAATCATTCAGCTGTAGCCCCTTTTTGGTG
>NW_008762128.1:0-595 GCF_000715545.1 Opisthorchis viverrini | reverse complement strand
TTTTGTTTCGCTAGACAGTGAATGAGGTTTTGGAATCCAAATACTTTTGTGTCAGGTTGTGCTCACTTTCTAGAAACCTAATTAGCAAGATCGTCTGTAGTGTCGCCCGGGTAATAATTCTGACAAAAACATGGATACGGTAGCGGCAACAGTAAAAGTGATAGTAACCAGATATTACTGATTCGATATTATTGTCATACGGTACTTTATAGCTTGGGTCAATAATTATGTCTGATTGAAGCGATATTTTTCTCTCGCCAATAGAAAGTCTACAGCAGAAAACCGAGTATCCAGCAGTGCATTGTGTTTGATATCTGACTTGAACTACGGAGTGCTTTCAGTTGGTAAAGCCTATCAACTGCTGATAGCTGAGAAGACAAGGCTAATGACTGGATTTGACGAAAACTGTGTTTGTGGGCAACCGCTGAGGACTGCAACATCTTGCATTTCGCGCCCGGTCAGCTTTTTAAAAGCTGCAATGCACCGGATTTTGACATATATCTGCAAGATGAACACACGCATACGGTCTGGGACAGTCTGTCCATGTACACAGTCATGCACATTCTAAAGCAGAGGAATTAGCGTAAGTCTCGTT
>NW_008762127.1:0-596 GCF_000715545.1 Opisthorchis viverrini | reverse complement strand
CAGTTAAGTGAGCAATGTGCGAAACGGAACAAGTGTTTACTGTGGAAATGCGTTCAATTCTCAGGATGTGAGGTTTCATCGTCAGGTCTATCGAGTGAAAACAATAAGGCTCTGACAGGATTCCGGATTACCCGCTCATATGAATCATTCAATGCAGCAGCTAACATGACAAGTGTCTGAAATTTTTCTCCCGGATGAATAACGGCTTAGTGTTTGGCGTTCAGTTTAGAATGGTTTAGTAGACACAAACGCGACCACAACTTTTATACCTACTCGATAAACACGGCTGAAAGAAATAAAATTAATCAGAATAAAGATTCTAACCGTCAGAGCGACCATGATTGTCCGAATCCACCTACCCACAATCTGTTCAGATGTCCCTACGTACACCGGTGAAAATGCGGTCAACTAGTCAAATATTAGATTTAGTTGCTCCTTCAGGGTCAAGCTGAGAAAAGAGGTGTTTAATCATCATAAAAATCACTGCCCCCTGAAAACCTTGATCCTTCAGAAACTTCCATGTTCTCCCACGAAAATATTTGCTTACCTGTCAACACCTTTAGTTCCCGTTCTGGATTGAGCACAAGCAATTCGTA
>NW_008762126.1:0-596 GCF_000715545.1 Opisthorchis viverrini | reverse complement strand
TCATGAAAAAGGACTATGTGTACCGATATTGACGGAGTGATTTCATTGCATACTTTGCGAACATGACAGTGGGAGCACAGGTGGGAAAATCGTAGCTGACTTACTGGTTTGCGTGGAGTCTTTATCATTTTAGTACCAATCGAGTTCGCAGAAAGAACAGTAGGAATGTAGTGAGAAGGCAAAAATGTGTCCTGAATATCCAAAAAGTGTGCAGAGTAAAATGAAGTTGGGAAAAACGCGTTTATTAGATTAATACAATGACAATATTTTTATTGAACAGTGATTATCATTAGCCGCTCAGTGACCACCTCATACCACATACGTTTCCTGCAAAACAACACAACATGCAGCAGAGAGTTTCTTTGAATGAGTTAATAAGATATGCTGTTATCTATTTGCTATTTGTTGCTTATGTATATTCCATGCTCCCGTATTCATGAAATATCCAGCATAATTTTTTGAAATAGAATAAATGATACTATCCCTAAATGAGGAATTGTTTCTCTTGAATAATGTTGCACACACTCCCTTTTGATCTGTCATATCAAATCCACAAACACGTCAAAACCACGATACGTAATGCAATTCACAAATAT
>NW_008762125.1:0-596 GCF_000715545.1 Opisthorchis viverrini | reverse complement strand
TCGAACTCCAATCGATCCTGATTTCAATTTGTCAGCCTTCAGCATATCAAATCCTCAACTCGTTGTTGAGCATTTCGTTCAACTTTGTCATCCCATATGGCCTATAATTAGACCACCGTAGGTGCGGGATTTTCAACTAAATCTGGACACCATTGGTTGAGCAGAAATAACTGTGTTGAATCTGTCATGATTCAAAAATTTGCGCTAGTCTATCACCTGATTTTAGGCACTAGTGAGACGTTAAAGGATGTCTTGGGGTTTACGATTGTGACACTCATGCATACTCGTATGGAGCACTTTAAAATGCCGCCCATAACTTCATACAAATTTGTATCGACCTCACTCTCGTTTAAGTTTTTACTCGTGTCATGGTACAACTGGTCTGGTGAGTTCACAACAAACGGGGGCATGGATTCGTGTGTCGCTGTTATTTTAATTTATTAGTAGGAAATGTTCTTGGTTGTGACAAGAATTGAACTCCGTGACATGCAAGGCGAGAGTGTAATCAACACCCCAACATCTCACGCTATCCGCGCCCTAAGTGTCCCCCTTGAACAGATGAAACTCTACCCGCCTCGGTGAGTATAATTTCACCA
>NW_008762124.1:0-596 GCF_000715545.1 Opisthorchis viverrini | reverse complement strand
GTTTTTTGTATACGAGAGTAAATCTCAATGACCGTTTCTCCTTGTACTAAATTCAAGTTTACCGGTTCTGGTTAACAGTTTACATTTCGATTCTCCTAAGTCATGCTCGCAGATAAAAATAGTCCTTCTACCTTGCATCAGTTTTCCGTTTATGGCTTAGAATTGCGCATTGAAATATGTCTCCAGGTATGCTGGATTGATGTATTTCAATTATTTCATTGAAGCATTTTTTAGTCTGCTGCAAGCTTACGATAAGACGCAAGGAGAGAAATCGAGAATGTCGTGTAGACCCGCACAAATGCAGCACAAATATTTTTTCTCAGTTTAAAGCAAGAATTTCAAACTTGTGCAAAAATTCTTGAAAGTTCTCCCTCCATTGTGGTGATTATGTTTTTATAGCCGCTTCATGGTTGCTTTGCTACAGCTTTCAGAATGAAAGATATCCGTAGATTTCAAAAGAAACTATATATATTGTGCTTGCAAATTGTTGTCATATGTCGAAGTTTGTAGGAAAATGTGCAACTCAATTTTGTTTGCTCTGTTTTGTTTAATTAACCATGTTCCTTGCCATCAAAATGACGAAAGTATTCGTTACA
>NW_008762123.1:0-596 GCF_000715545.1 Opisthorchis viverrini | reverse complement strand
TTCAGGAGAACATGCTGTCTAGTTGGAACGATACCAGGAATTTTGAAGTATTTTCTTCGATATTTGGCGACAATTGCGTCAACACTATAATCAGGCACTTCTCGTACTTTTTTAGTCAGAGAAGAATACAGACAGCGATGCCTACTAGACTCGCATCGTCTGGGATGTGATGCGAAACAAAAAGTGTTGATCAGACAACGTGAAAAGTGTGAGAAACGTTTAAACAACGAGGTGAACAAGCAAAGTGAGCATAGCGACTGCCAGGTTAGGCGCAATCACCAAGCCACTCTGGGCTGCGCAGTCTAGCACGGCTTTGCTTAAATGTGAATGGTAGGAGATTAAACTGGGATTCACTCGTTTGAGTGCTAAAAACATCAACTGATGTTTTCGGGGGGGCTTGAAATTATCCTATCTACGTATCGGAACTACACAAATGAAACGATTTGTAACATTCGTGCGGCGTGAGACCAGCATCCTGAAATTAGGGAACAAACTGATTCCTCAATGTTAGATCCCTTTTCTCTGTTTTTACCATGCGGAACTGAAAATGCGTAGGTACGTTCGCCGGAAGCACATTGCCTAGATGGTAGCGCATC
>NW_008762122.1:0-596 GCF_000715545.1 Opisthorchis viverrini | reverse complement strand
AAAATTAGGTTATCATGCTCGCCTGAAAATTGCACATCGAATATCCAGCTGATGAATTAAACTTTAATCTGATTCTTCCACGGCAAGTTTTGACAAATTTTGTCAGAATTCGTAAGCGACCGTTTTAAAGCCAACAACATGTATATCCGATTGTATACGATCGATGACACCACCCGCGAGGCATACCAAGATCAGACTGATGCAGCCACTCAGAGTGAACTTTCGTGCAGCGCACCCTGAATTATGAGTCTTGAAATAACCATTCCGGTATTACCAAAGGTATGGAATACTCTATTATTCAACACGTTATATATTTAAGGTTACCATTTGATTCCAACCGTGTTCTCTATCCTACCTTTTTCTAACAAGATGTGCTTGGTTAGAAACTCAGTCTTGCTTTGTTCAAATTACACCAGATGGCACGGCCGCGGTTGGTTAACATACTATACGAGCATGATTAGAATGCAAAGCGAACGTTAAGGAGAAAATAGTATTTGGGTTAATGGATGCCAGAAATCTACACAGCGAAATTCCGGGATTCAACTGTTTAAAGTTTATAGAAGCGGCATAGGGTCGTCCAACTACGACAGTAATCA
>NW_008762121.1:0-596 GCF_000715545.1 Opisthorchis viverrini | reverse complement strand
ATACGCTCATCTGCATATCAATTTAGTTTCGACGGGAGACTTAATGAGAACCCAGTTGAATCTCTCGTTTTAAGGTTTGGCGTATTACGTCTGTTGAAATAAGGTGTTTTAGAAGTCGTATCAAGATATTCGGATGCGGACTTGTGCGAAAGATATACCCTTGCATTTGTGATCTTCGCATCACACTTGTTTTCGGTGCGGCCACCAAGTTTTTTTTCCAAATTTCCCAACCTCGGGATATCATAGTTTTCCCTGTGGTCGTCATCCTGCAGTTCGTCCTCTTCGTTTCGTCGAAGCAAAGGAGTAAACCAGTGGACTTCTTCCACAGGATATTGAACATCAGGTCGCGTCTCCCTCCTTAGGCTCCTTGTTCAGGTGTGTAACACGTGTTGTCATCACACACAAAATGTGTTAAGTTCTGTGTATACTGTATCCGTAAAGCATATAAAATAAGAAAGCGGTGGCGTTATGCATGGAGTGCAAAGAGCGGGTGAGCTCTAAGGCTTGAAACCGATCCCTGATCTCCTCTGAAAGTGAAAAACGCCTTAACAGTTCGGTATTCAGTAGTATTGTCTGAGGGGTGGTTGCTTCATATG
>NW_008762120.1:0-596 GCF_000715545.1 Opisthorchis viverrini | reverse complement strand
TCTTTCACCCCACGGTTGAAAAATGGCTCCTATTCTCACCACCTCTTCAAATTGGTTGTTGATGTGGTGCTAGAAATTTCCCTGCTTGACACTAAAACTACAGGGTTCAGAGTGATCCCTGGATGTTCACTCAGTCATTGAATGTGTGGATGAAATTCCACTCCTTGGTTTAGATCCTACCAATACACAAACTAATAAAATAATCTCAATAGCTCTTCCACGCGGTTTGGCCTACGCATCACACCTGCACAGTGTACAATGCAGCTATAATAATGACTGGGATCAAACCAAACCTCATGCACGCAGGCGACCTGACGGACGTGGTAGATAAATTTTTACATGGTCATTTGTATACGGTCCGTTGGACCAGCTGGAGATGCGATAATGTTTCGACTCGCGAAAGACACAACAGCTTTTGTCAACCTCTGACATCTATTGAGCCGGCCTTACGACAGCTTGTCTGTCAAGATCAGATTTTAAACGGCAGTGGTGATACCCATACTGCTTCATCGATCAGGCAAGTGGTCTTTACCCGTAGAGTTCATGGAAATATGTCAGTTTTTGACCATCAGCGCCTCCAAAACATTGGTCAGGTC
>NW_008762119.1:0-596 GCF_000715545.1 Opisthorchis viverrini | reverse complement strand
TAGAGTCAGTACAGGGAAGATCGTTGGATACAGATCACTGTACGATTCACGCAGTCTGACCATGAGGTTGGTAGATAGGCTTGGTAGATAGGACAATATATCCGGAGTTTGTTACAAGCACCACTCGAAGGGGAAAACTAAACGAAAATGAAAAACGACGCTGACCTAGTTTTACCGGGTCGCAAAAACTCAGTGCCGAAAGACAGTGAGTTTCACTTCGATTTCGAGTCATCCGGGTGCCAGTAGCGACCGAACATCAGCTCAAAATTGGTTTCATATCAGTGAAGGCTGTTCATACGCACAAACTGAGCTAGCCGAGTGGTGTATTAATAAACCGGCGAAACACGCGCGCAAGTCCACAAAAACGATGTTATGCTCGGGAGGATTTACGAGTTCTCCGTAAGGATACCTATTGTTGGTCTGAACAAATGAGCAACTGAGAGGAGGTGAATTAAACCAAACGGAAATTCATCAATGTAGAAGCTGTTAAAGCAAGTCATACTTCACTCATTTCTGGTAAACAATTAAAACATGGCCGGCCAAGTTCAGATACAATGCAATAATTCACCATGTGCTTCAGAACTCCATATCTGGCT
>NW_008762118.1:0-596 GCF_000715545.1 Opisthorchis viverrini | reverse complement strand
TATCCGTACAACGAAAACTAGCACGGTTTTCAGAGTTATGCCCTTGATTTTCCTCCAAACCCGTATGTCTTCCAAAACTGTCAAGCGCTACTCTTGACAACTAATCGCATTTGAGTCCATCGGCGAACGGCAGAGTGTAGTAGTTAATTGTTGGGGGTCGGAATTAAGCGGTTACAGGCTATTAGACACGAAAGTAAAAACCCCATTAGCAAGGAGATTTTGAACAGTGGACATTCCTTAGTGTTCTGTCAATGTTTTCTAGACCTTCTCTGAACACTAAACAAACATTAACAAGACATTCAAATGGATTCCAGCAGTTGCGGGGACAGCGCTTTGACGTTTTACCGAAAACTACCCGTATGTTCCACCAGTAGTATACATGATTACACATTTCCTCTCCAAAAGTCCCCATGCATACCACCAATAGTCATTTCGCCTTTGTTAGGTCGGCCACGGCGTTTGGTTATTTTGGTAGCCATCGGGCGTATCGTGTTGCTTTCAGAGCTGGTTACCGTTAACTCGTCTAGATGCTAGACCATCCCGGATTTATAGCCGTTCCCTTGATGATCGGTAACGAAAAACGGACCTTTTTACCA
>NW_008762117.1:0-596 GCF_000715545.1 Opisthorchis viverrini | reverse complement strand
CATGCAATCTGGATAGAAACTGACAACACAAATGCCATTGACATCGATTAGCGGACCCATATCAGGATGGAACCGAGAAAGTATTAGATCAATATATAATCCTGGGATATGGAAAATTGAAAATCCTATCTATTTGGGCCAAGGCACTCATAATATGACACTTACCCCACTCTCGATAGAGATTATCTCCACGATGTGCCTTGTCAGATTCGAGCACAGTCTGGATAAGCTTCTCTATCGGTTGATAAAGTTCGGCCATTTGCTTCACTTCCCGCGCAAACTTTAGGCGCCGTTGGCTGCAATTTTCCCATGTAGAACGAAGCTCTGCATCCAACGCATCCTCCGCTCGCTTTTGCTTCAAAAACGAATCCCACCAAGCTTCTAAAGCGGAGTCCGACTCGGATTGAACCGCAGCCGTTACTGGTTCCTCAGTCGGAGGACCAGCCTCATTGTCCATGTGGCTGTAGAAATAATGAAAGCACATTATCAAATCAGTTGAGTATGAGAGATGATAGGTGGGTTTGTTCAACATCACAATCGAGCGGGGCGGAGCTGGTCTACCACAAACACGCAGTAAACAATAATAATAATAATAA
>NW_008762116.1:0-596 GCF_000715545.1 Opisthorchis viverrini | reverse complement strand
AGGGTTCGGGACTAAACAGTTGTCGGCGTTTGGAATGCCATACATTTGAGAGATCCAGCATAGGTGGTCGGTATTGGATTGGTGGGGTTTGCGGGACTGGTATTGTGTCCGCTTCTTGGGGGTTAGGTTGGTGAGAGGTCCAGAAATCTTCGTCCACCGCTGTATCCGAGAACAGATCGGGACTTGGTGGTTGGGCATTTGTGTGTTCCAGTGGTTGACTCGTGTTCCTCTTTCAAATCGTGGTGGTTGTCCTCGATAAACAAAAGTCCACAGCTTGTTGTTGTCCTGAATTGAGGGTTCGGGACTAAACAGTTGTCGGCGTTTGGAATGCCATACATTTGAGAGATCCAGCATAGGTGGTCGGTATTGGATTGGTGGGGTTTGCGGGACTGGTATTGTGTCCGCTTCTTGGGGGTTAGGTTGGTGAGAGGTCCAGAAATCTTCGTCCACCGCTGTATCCGAGAACAGATCGGGACTTGGTGGTTGGGCATTTGTGTGTTCAACCCAGTGGTTGAAACTCAAAGCGGGACTGGGTTGCGTTCCGTAAAACACAGGGTTTCCTTGAGGTTGACCGTCCATTCCGAGAGCGAGCGGAG
>NW_008762115.1:0-596 GCF_000715545.1 Opisthorchis viverrini | reverse complement strand
CATTGAATTTCCCTTACGTCACGACGTCACAAAGCTCCCACACTCAAAGTTTCCGACAACAGACGTCGGATAAATGGCTGATTGGGTGAGTATGAAGGAAATTCGTCTGGGAATTTGGTGCTTTGATATGCAACATGCACCACAAAATCCCGGAGAGCTACAGATCAAATTGAATTAGTGCATTATTCTGCGGCCATCGGGTTCTTGGCCAAAATACCGTGTTAGATCGTAGGTCGTTAGTTCTATTTTCGTTTTTCAGCTACTCCGCATTCTACCTAGCTCTAGGAGCTCAACCGTGACAGACAAAAGCAGACAACAACGTCATGGTTCTGAGACAATGGTGGTCGAAGATCTAAAGATGTCTCTTCCACTGCTGGAAGAGACCACTTCTGACAGCCACTGAACAAAACATCCCACGCTTTGGCCTGATACCCCCTTTGCTGGGGGATCAAGGATGTGACGCGTTGCAGCCATTAGCGTGTGAAGCAGTTGGAAGAAAGTCCAGAAGATGGTTCTCATAAGTTCCCTTAACTTTGGGATCTGCCAAATTACTGAGCAATTCGCCCAAACCCTACGCGCGCTGGAAACAAAGAGAA
>NW_008762114.1:0-596 GCF_000715545.1 Opisthorchis viverrini | reverse complement strand
TGCAGACGTTTCATCACCAATTGAGGTGAAATCGTCAGTTCGAGGTTGGATGTGCTCCAATCAAAGTAGTCTCACACGAATTGGTTCGCTTAGTTATAAAGTCAACCTTGTGTGCTTTGTCCACACAAAGAAAAGAGGGACAAACAGAAGAGGGGAATTCGACGGCTTGCCGAATGTTCTCGGAGCATGCCATGTGTAAAGTGCACAACCACAGGGAACCATACCAGCAAATGAGGGGAATCGAAGTTGAAAGATGGCTTGACTATGTTAGGATTTTCCTAGGGTACTATTGGTTTTAAAATCACCTATTGGGGGTGCATTGCTTGGGGTTTGCTGATCGGTTCTATGCACAAACCAAGGCAATGACAACTGTTCAGCATAAATATACCCTAATCTCCAATTTACGTCACCTCTGAAAGAACATAATACACGGCATGGCACCTGACTGAAGTAAGTCAACGGCATTTTTGAAGATGTGCCATCTAGTCATAAACGGACCTTCCGGGAGTTTCCGCACAATAAGTCTAACAACACTAAGTTCGCATCAAATTCAAGGTGCAGCGCGAACATATTGGTAATTTTATTGGGAGTTACAC
>NW_008762113.1:0-596 GCF_000715545.1 Opisthorchis viverrini | reverse complement strand
AAAGCTCTACTCAACGACGTGATTACGTATAGCCGCCTAGGGATGGATCACAGCAAAATAAGCGGCGCACAAAATCAGCAATATCCTAAAGAAACTCAAGGATTCTCAAAGGATTACAAAGAAAGAGTAATGAAGAATGGGGTTCAGGATTCGGCTATTTTTCGTCTCTGCGAGCTACAGAGGGTACAGAAAAAAAGCAATTTTATTGCGACCAATTATATTACTCCCAGGGACACCGACGTACAAGTTTTCTACTGGATTGTGAAGGAATCTGAAGCACCTTGTAAGAAGCTTTTAATAAATAGTCAACTGTGAAAACCGAATTTTAAAGAAACTGAATGACAAAAGTATCGAAAAGAGCAAAATGATGATTCGTTTTTAAGTAAGCTCACTGTTTATATCTGCAGATCCAAACCCTGCCAACAGATTTGTCTCTAAGATGTTGGGTAGCCGCGGAACAACAGGTCGACCCCTGCAGGAATAAAACATGTGGACTGCTTGGCTTACATCTGACCACATATTCCGAAATCAATAAACGCCATTATGAACAACATCGATGCGTACTGCTGGGGTCACCAATTTCAGGATTTATTGCA
>NW_008762112.1:0-596 GCF_000715545.1 Opisthorchis viverrini | reverse complement strand
GGCACCCGTAATCTCACTTTCACCTTGAGTGCCAACATGGTACCGGTGTCGGAAATTCTACTCCAACATTGAAGGAATCCGATCATATTATTTTCGCTGGTTCAAACAAGGGTACACTGCGTCCAATTCCTCGGCTCTGAATTCATTCAAGTTTTCTGAGAGTACTAGAAGCATTTCACTAGTGAGCAAAGAACATCTCGATTCCTGCAAAAAACAACACTCACTGGACTGAAATCGAAGGAAATATGATTACACCGGTTGGTGTACTGCGTGCTCCAGGGAGTCAAAGATGGCGCTTAGTGACGAACTGAGCTAGTGGGAACAGAAACGCGTAACTTACCTGCTTCGGGCGCTGCAGATAATTAGTGAGTTAAAGAAGACGAACTGAGACTGGTTGAGGGCTTTCAACTGGGAAACATGATATTTCACGTTTCCATTCGGACCACAAAGGGAGAGCAAACGTGATTTTCGCAAAAAGGACTCTGCCTCTTCAAGCCAAAACTAAATCGGGGTAAATTTTTCGCGGATGTTGACTTGGCCGATTCATACCCTCAGGTTAAAGTTGAGAAAATTCCCGAGACCTACTGGCGATCCAT
>NW_008762111.1:0-596 GCF_000715545.1 Opisthorchis viverrini | reverse complement strand
ACTGTGTGACAAGTACGCAGTTATTACAGATGATAATGATGATAATGACGATGATGGTATTGAATGCCACTTTGGCATGTAGCAAATTTATTTTTCTTTCTAAGAGCCGGCAGACCTCTCCTTAAATGGCTCTCTTACACCCATCTCCCCAAAGGGCATAAAGAGCACTGGCGATTTAGGAACTAATGCATTCAAACCTCCTAAAACACACCTCCCGATTACGTGAGTACTCGCAAATCGTGTAAAATAACCACCAACAAATTCAAGGATATATTTGTTAGTCTCAAGGCTAATATAATGAAATATCTGACCAAATCTCTAAGTAACACTAACCACTAATTGCTTCGTCATTTGTCCGGGCTTACCTATAAGCCTCTACTCACTATACCCGACATTACTACAAGAAACTTTCAGCACTGTAGAAACTTTCAGCTGTAATTTTACTCCCTTGTTTTGTCCTGGGTTCGCTCACCAGTTCTCATTTTACCAGCTCTTAACTTTGATAGTTATCCCCATGCACGGAAGTTCCGTCTATCCTTTGAGAACGTCTAATGTACCTCATCCATTCTTACACGGATGCCGTTTCGGTAAAAAAA
>NW_008762110.1:0-596 GCF_000715545.1 Opisthorchis viverrini | reverse complement strand
GTCTTTTGTAGACTTCGGTTGGTCCCTTCAGCGACAAATTTCAGCGTTCTGGTCGCGCCATCTGGCTGCACTTTTAATGCGTGTACAAATGTAGCTTGAGTGACACCAGATGGGACTATAGGATTTTCACACACCCCAGTCAACTGAGTGCTGGTGTCTCTCACGGTCTTTGGCTGTATAGTTCACTACTGTCAAATTGCGTAGTAACATGAAACGACGTCAAAATTACACCCAGCTCACTCATTTACACACTAATACGGTCTCCACAAAAGACTCACCTGAATCCAAACTGAATTTCTCGTTCATGATATTCCTCAACTGAACGCACCATGCTTCAGTTAGTACGATAATCGGAATAACGCAGTATATTCTTATAAAAGGAACTACTCAGAGGGTTGCTGGAAGCTCAACAGCCCACGACTATTATTGCACTTCTTGGTACCCATCAGGTAGGCGCAGTCATAAAATTTCCCCTAACCTTATGTTTTACTTGAGTCTAAACCACATGAAATTCACCAGGCATTTGCAGATTAATTTTGGACTATATCTATCGGATGTACCCTAGGAGCTGCGAAACCGGTCGTGGGCTGTCGAAG
>NW_008762109.1:0-596 GCF_000715545.1 Opisthorchis viverrini | reverse complement strand
AGTACATTACAAAGATATAACTGTTAATTCCATTCCGGACATTGATTTGTCAAAGTTCGTTGTGATAGCAGTTAACAGGACCACAAAACTTACGGAGTCACGCAAGAGGTGATTAAATCGTCAGAGAGATTGAATGCTGGGGCAAGCACGGACAGACACAGTACGATCACATGTTCGACCCTTCATCATAAAGTTTCAGCTTTTCTGTTGCATTTTTCGAACACGTAGCTGGATTATGTAAGGCCCTCTCCAAAACTGTCAGATACCTTAAAGGCCCTGAAGCACCACCGTGCGTTTAGAATGGACTTCGATCGATCTCTCCACTGCTTTCCTGTCATACCGCTTTATTGCACTTACTACTTAATGCCATCTCAACCACCTAGCAATGCAGCTAGGTGTACGTCACACTCACACAAACGAATATTCCAGCTTAAAAGCCTTACTATTCAGTGCTGTGTCCAACTTCTCAAACTGTTGATGAGTTGAGTGATGAAGACGTAATGCGTTATTCATGGTGTCCATGATCGCCAGTTACTAATGTATGTTTGGACGACAGCGACCAAAACTACTATATTATTGTTAGTAGTATGTTCATC
>NW_008762108.1:0-596 GCF_000715545.1 Opisthorchis viverrini | reverse complement strand
CTGAGAGCGTGGTTCAAAATCAGTCTGAGTTGAAGCTGATTCTCAATGCCTGGATATTAGTGTAACTAACAGCATAGCAGACAACGTTGAAGCTTCAAATGCATCAGAATGTCTGGGACGCTACAATCGATGTTGCAGTTCGGTCAAAGAATTTGCTATGCTCACATTGATGAAGGTGGATTACAATGTAAGGGAATGAAATAGAGGCCCTTCATCTTGTAGGAGAATTCCACTAGGTTTATAGATCTGGAATGAGCAGCCTAGTAGTTTAGCAATGTTATCCACACCAAAGTGTCCACTTCTGGAACGTATTTATCAAGCGCTTAATTTAACGAGGTGTTGAATTAGAAGACTAGCATTACAGTGGTCAAAGTTCCAACTGTTGTTTACAGAATAGGTCGCAGTTGCCGCAGTGTTGAAGAAAGTGTTTTTGGGCGACAGACGGCAGCCTAGCTGGTTTAAAAGATAATCATTTGTTGCGTTGTAAGACTTCGGGCTTTCATAGTCATTGTGCTGCAAAATATTCTGGATGCTGGAGTCAAAATATAAATGTGTGCCTCCAAATTTACTGAATTATACGATTACTTAGAGTCAGC
>NW_008762107.1:0-596 GCF_000715545.1 Opisthorchis viverrini | reverse complement strand
GTTCATACTTCGCAGCCGATAAACTATGCGCGCGGGCATAACACGTACCCGTTCACTGTTGGAATTCTCGAAGCTTCGACTAGTAATCCGCAAAGGAACGACACTCACGAACAGGGGAGTACTCCATCGTCTGTCTGGTTACGGCGCCTACGTCCGAAGATTCACCCCGTGAACTTTAAAGATTATATACCACAATAAACCATCTTACTTGACGACAATCCAGTTGATGTACTCGGCTTAGGCATAATCATCCGTACCGCCGTTGAAACCGTACTCGTGGCGTTCTGCATGTCATGGGCACCCAGACTCCAAGCGGAGCAAGCGATGAATGGTCAGCTGTAGCTAGGGACCAGTTTATATACCATTCTGACATTGGGCCCTATGACCTTGATACACCTTATGCCCGGTCCTGATCGCAAGTCGCCGACTCTGCGGAAACTAAGACCAATTTGCTATATTCTCCGAGCATTCTTTGGTCTTGCACTACTTTAGGCAACAGCTTAGACGAAAACCCCATAATTTGAGATTTGTACCCTTTTTATTACGTATTTTATAAATACAATACCACATCGTTTGATAAATCTCAAAAATCCACA
>NW_008762106.1:0-596 GCF_000715545.1 Opisthorchis viverrini | reverse complement strand
CGAATGCATACCAAATCAACCAGACGACCCACAGGCTTGATTGAGACCAATAGGGCACCAAGCTGAAAGAGCGGAGTCAATTCAGTAATCTCGCTGCTTAAACGGGCAACCGATCTGATAAATAACTAATAAAAACCGAAATCTGTATTTTGGAAGATAACTTTTGTCTCACGCGGACAGCATATATCCGCTTTCCCTTTTCTTTGATTACCATATACTACTTATAAATCTGCAAACAGTATATCGTGAGACTCAACCGGCTAACCATCAATGAAAAGAATCCGAGACAAAGTGCACCTGCCCATTAACAAAAACAGAAGAAGGCTACTTAATGAGGCACAATATATAGGATCAAACAGTAAGCCGTTCAAATTTTCTTTTCTAGGATAGGCTAGCTTTAGAAGAAACCCCATTTGGTAAAAAACCCGAAGAGAAGTTTTGACAATTCCCGTTTTCATACTGTGGATACAGTATTCCACCCATAGGGATATTGAGAAAGCTCATCGCTAGTTTGGTCTCATTGAGCCAACTAGGCAGGTCAAAACGGGCCGAGTTTCACTCAACTCAAACAAGTCAATATACAGTAATTGGTGATA
>NW_008762105.1:0-596 GCF_000715545.1 Opisthorchis viverrini | reverse complement strand
CTTCTTTGTCACGGTCCTCTCGGCGAATACAATTTTAAGCAGATAGAATGGTAACCAAGCCGTTTGGCTACTTTGCTGATCTCTTGTGAAATGAGGTATCCCGATGTGTTGAGTAATTATCATCTTTTGTTAAACAAATCGATATTTTTGGTCTTGAGAAAGACAACCTCTTGCGAGCTTGGTTAGCATGCAGATCTTTCCAGGATCAACTTATTAGGGTTGCGTTTTGTTTTCCTTATTCCCGGCGTTTCATAATGCTGGTAGTTCGTTGTTACACGTGGTGCGTAAACGTCTGAATCCCTCCACCAATTTTAATATTGTCCAAATGGTTGTTGTTTGTTCGAAATAGAGAAGTGTCTTGTCAGCTCGGGTTGCTTGACAACAGAGAGTTGAAAACTGCTTATTTATCACAATGAGGCCAGAGAATGCCTTCTACTCCAAATTTTTCTGGCGGTATAACACATATTTAATATTTTGATTTGGGTTGAATATCCGCTATGGGTGCTTGGGACAGGAAGCACTTTGCTTGTCATAACAAGGCACGAAAGGCAGAACGTTGGTTACCAGTTGGTACTTTTGAAAAACTTGTGAGTGCA
>NW_008762104.1:0-597 GCF_000715545.1 Opisthorchis viverrini | reverse complement strand
AAGTTCATAGAAGAAATTCGCGTCTGAGATCATAGGGTGTAATTGGTGCATTGCTTTCACAGAGAATCACCGGATACACATTAACATTGAGGTTCTACGGATTGAGCCAGTGCCAGGGTGGGGTTACGGAATGAGCCGATCAGTCCGTTGTAGAGTGAAGTCAGAAGAGGCTTCTCTGCACTTACTGGAACACAAGCTAGATGCTAGCGATAGGTAGATAGTTTGTTTTTTGGTGAGTGTGTCGCTTCATTTTGCACGCTATTGGAGTTAAGGTCGCCAACCAGTGACCAAGGTCCGAACACACTGTGTCGTGAGACAGGCACTCGTCGGATGTTTGAAGCACCATTTGGAATGTGGTGAACCGTGTTGGATATGCAGAAGGGCCCACTTGCGCATGGTGTACCCGGATAGCTTCCCAATCCTACACCATTTCCTCACGTTCTTAAATCTCGGAGAACTAAATAAATAAATAAAAATCGGGATTGCGGCGGAAGCTTGTTGCTCAACATCAGTGGTAAGGACTGACTTGACGTGACTTCCAGTGAACCCTGAGTTTTCTGAGTATACAAGGTAGCTCGAGTTCCGAGCCCGGTGTCT
>NW_008762103.1:0-597 GCF_000715545.1 Opisthorchis viverrini | reverse complement strand
TTCAGCAGTAGTCTCCTTTCGTCTGTTGGCCATTGTGTGGGCTGCATTTGAAGCAATTCCTTGGCATTGGATCATTTTTGGTTTCATGGTTCGTGCTTGTGCACGGGCGGCGATGCCGTCATAGTGCCCAAGAATGGTTTAGAATACTTTTAAACAAAGCATATACCTCAAAGGACCGAACAAACAAAATAGCCACGCAGTCTTCGACACCGCACAGTCACTAGAGTCTTCTCGATACACTTTCCAACCACCAACAAAAATGGAGACTAAGCTCGGATCTCTAACTCCTTTGGAAAACTATTCGGGGAGTTAACCTCAATGGTGGGAATTTTTTTCAAATTTCTCATGCGAAGATGATTCGTTGGTCAAGAGATTCTTGAATACCGACAGCCAATAGTTGCTGCAACACGACACCAAGGTCTGTTAGTTTCTGCTCTCTTTTCATGTGAGCACGTACCATCCCGCCAGTCCGGGAAATGTGCGCGTAACCCTCGGCCCAGTCAACTTCACAATCCAACAAAATGACGATTAAGAGGGACAACCGATCTGTCACCTCTTGCTCATCACACACTATTAGGAGAACCAGCTCCGAACGTA
>NW_008762102.1:0-597 GCF_000715545.1 Opisthorchis viverrini | reverse complement strand
GCTCACTCCTAGAAGCCCACAGGCGGCATTGTACTGTAGTAACTTTACCACTTTATGTACGAATTTTTCATCGGCTACACTCCCGTTAAAAATATGGCAACAAAGCATGTATACCACATTTGCAGGTTTGGTTGCGACAGAATTCATTTTGCACTGGGTGGAAATGATAGTAATTCATCTCCTAAGTACTTCAAAGCGTACTGCAAAGAAACCGACTTCATGACAAACTATCCTGTCGTAAGAAGGGGAATGAAGTATATTCTCAAACTGTTCTGCCTGTGTACCCGTTGGTTTTCAAAGTAGACTAACCTTCATCATTGACATATAACTTAACCCTAAGGTATCTCATCAATATTGTAAGAGCCTGCTTCGATAAAAAACGAATTGCACGCTTGGCACATTTACAGTTCAAATTGATATATCTAGGATGTTCTACATCAGCACGCAATTTCTGTCAACGCTGAGCGTAAAACTCACTCGGAAAAAACGCGCAATAATCCGCAAAATAATTTACAATATTTTTACTATCCAACCGTGTTCTAGCACACAAAGTTGACCTTCAACAACGGAGACATATCTGAATCAAATGAATTTGCA
>NW_008762101.1:0-597 GCF_000715545.1 Opisthorchis viverrini | reverse complement strand
CAGCAACTTTATGAGTAGTGTATTAAGTCAAGGATTTTTCTCCTGTGTGCCTCAAGTAAGTAGTTGGTTGCGTGTGGGTTTACACATTCCTGGTTAAGCAAAGAGGGGAAAACACGTTAAAGCCTGTTTGAGTGGTGGTAGGCGAAGGTAACTATTCCAGAAAATATCAAATGAAGCCAGACAGAGACTCACCGACTTCCGAGTGTACAGCATGTGTTTTTTCGATACACTGATGTCCGCAGCGTTGTTGATGAGTTGTATAGTAGATCACCTGCCCGACCAGTTCCTTGTTGTTCTGACAGTTCACTTGCACCTTCGGTTTTGGACAGCCTATAATGGCGGAATGTGCTTTGGTAATCATGGTTCTGAAAGCCACCATGAATATTACTCATAATTGCCAACCAACTCCCACAGTTTTCTTCTTTTTAACATAACCACTCTGGAGGTGGGGGATAAATATACCAACAAGCTCCATCTAGTCAATTTGAAAGCAGTCAGATATCCAAAAGATTGAAGTGATTCTGAGCTCAGTGAAAATTTCAAAGAGCATATTCATAGATAACTCGCTTCAACCACGGAATGGAACTTGTGGCCAGA
>NW_008762100.1:0-597 GCF_000715545.1 Opisthorchis viverrini | reverse complement strand
GAGCATGTGGGTTGGGGTTTATGTATGTGCGGAATGTGTGTGAGGTGCTGATGTGGAGCGCGGCGAGCTGGATAGAGCTTATGGGCAAATGGTGCGTTTGACTTGAAAGAGTGATTGTTTTAGGTTTGTGCGTGGGGTTCAGGTAGGGATAGGTGAGTGGGGGCAACTTGGGGTTAGCGTGGCTCTGCTGCTTTTGCCCTGACATATGTGTGCGTGAAGTTTGTATTGTGCGTTTTGGAAGTCATGCTTCAGTGACTTTGTGCGTGGTATGCTTTTCCCGGGTCCGTGTACCAGTCGGTGCATATGCGGTACTGTTCCTGTGTGATTGTGGTGTCGAGATCGTACGAGATCCGTGTGGGAATGATTTGTGTGCTCGTTGCCCGTGAGTTTCGCGGTCGGGTTTTCACACGGTGTTGGGTATCCGGTGTTGAAAGGGCTACGCTTCCTTGTTGCAAGGTTGTGTGGGTTACGAGACAGGGATACCGAAGAGGCATGCGTATAACATCACAGAACTTGTCCGGTCAGTTGCGGGGCCCATCGTTAGCGTGCGATCATCTGAAAGTGAACTATGTATTTTCATGTATCATTACCAGTGTG
>NW_008762099.1:0-597 GCF_000715545.1 Opisthorchis viverrini | reverse complement strand
AACTCTGGTTGTTTCAGAAACAAACTCTTGTTTTTGACACATAGACATCGTCGGGTGACCAGCCATTATGTAGCCAGGAGCGCAAATCCGCTGATTAGATACTCTACGTGTCAACGAACTGGTGAGCACCGCCAAACACAGCTAAGTAAGATGTTAGTTTGGCGCAAACTTTAGCGGCTTATCATTTAAGCCTGTTGGGTTGCTGTTCCAGCGCTCGAAATTCGTTGGCATCCTGCAAAGTACAGCAGTCGCCAATCCTTCACATTTAACATGCGTTTTTCCTGACTGAATGGTTTTAAGCTCTCGATTTCCTACTGGTGCTGGGGACAAAGCCTGCTGCAAACCGGTAATCGCCCACAGACCCCAGGAAATCGACCACCGATTTCTTCACACTAACGCGCACACCAGTGCGCTTCATGCATGCGCTCCGCTGGCACGGTCAAAAAGAAAGATGCCAGAAAGGCGTAAAATATATAGTTTATCAGTTGTCTATCCACTAACAATACTGCCATTTTATTGTTATCCACTTACTATGCGCTCATTACTCAGCCGATAATCTTCTTTGCTATGAGGCCGCTGTAATGTTTGACGGTTACA
>NW_008762098.1:0-597 GCF_000715545.1 Opisthorchis viverrini | reverse complement strand
CTTTGACCACATGTTGAGATTAATCATCTCGTTAATATTGTGGACCATATTCACTTGGTATGCACTGTAGTTCTGTACACTGTTTTCCACCCAAGTGATAAGCCCAGGGTTTCTTTCAGCCTCGATATTACCTGACTTGTGTCGAATAGCAGATTTGTCCGACGACATCGAGGTATACCCACATTTAACATCATCATTGTTGCACCATATCACCTCTTTCGGCTGCAAACCCAGAGTAATTTTGAGCGTTTCAAGGCCGTCGGTTTCCTTGTTACTCATCGTAATCAACCGCAATGCCGGACAAAGTGAGTGCTATTGAGCAACTGGGGCTCCGATAACACCTTTCCCAAAACGTCAGATCAGTTCGAAATCTATGGTTTGTTGAATGTTACAACCTCGTCGAACAACCAATACATCCCCGACGAAAGATGAGCGATTCAGCAGTAGACATACTTTTTTCTAAGTCGGTATTCTGAATGGCTTCACACTTAAGCAAATTCTCCCAGCTCAGCTTTTCTGCCTTAGACGTGTGTGTTTGTTTTACGTCGGTGTATTGGCACAATCCTTTCTTTCCTGATATGACCCAGTTTTGGGCAC
>NW_008762097.1:0-597 GCF_000715545.1 Opisthorchis viverrini | reverse complement strand
TTTCAGCAACCTTATGAGTAGTGCGTTTTTGATGGGCTTATCCAGATGAGATGCAAGAAATAGTGATTTAGGATATGAAACCACGACGAATCTCCTCTGATCTGCTGACAAATTACCAATGAACCCGGCCCAGGGTCGCACGGTGGGAAATTCACGTGCCACCTTTTCACCATAAAATGGTATCTTCAGTATCTTCAAAGGCTTGTGTTAGTTTGTTTGTTTTTAACATGTTTATTGCTGAAAAGTGGTTGAATTTATACACGCAGTGTGCTACTCATGAGGTTGCTTAGAAACATCATTAAGCTGGGTTCCAGGTGAGCCTCTCGTAGAACCAAATTTGTTTGCAAATGAGTGTATTTAGCTGATCGAAATTATGCTCTGTTCAATTTCGCAATGTTGCTAGTATTTTCATATTTCTGCGACAACGATCGCCCTAAAAACGTTTGGTCAGCAAGTGGAGCGTTTTGAGAAAGACTTCATTTAAAACACACTACTTAAGTCGTCAAAAACAGGAAATTAACAAGACAAACCTGAAGGGCCACCCTAAGACGTCGTCCCATCGAGTGAGGACGTGACTTTCTCTGCTTTCTCCTAGAA
>NW_008762096.1:0-597 GCF_000715545.1 Opisthorchis viverrini | reverse complement strand
CCATCCGGACCAGGAGCTCGGTGGCGTTTGAGAGAGTATACGTTGTCATAAACCTCCGAAGCAGTAAGGGGTTCTAGGTTCGTCGTCCAGGATTCTACTTCCCCTGTAGAACCCAATTGAGCTTCAGCGAGTGGCCACGAGAATTGTCCTTCAGAGTGCTCGACCCAGTGGTCGAAGCGCCTTTATTGGAGATGGTTTAGCTCACAGTCAGATTTGGCGGATCGGTCGCACGAATCAACTGGAGAAATTCGGACTACCCGGCTTTCTGAGCTTCTTCTATGTGTGCCAGGCTTCACGGTCAGCGCTTACGCTGAGTCATCGGACCAAACTATGTCCAGGAACCGCAGCGTCATTTTTTGTGATTCAAGTGGTTCCATTGTTCTGTTTAATATCCAGTGCTTGGGATGATCTGATAGCGCCTTGCCACATTCGAAACTTGTGGCATTGTGTGGAGATATGGGGATCTCGTCTCAGTACGAACTGGAGCTGTTGGAGAAAGTCCAGAAGTCGGTTCTCATGTATTCCGAATTTGGTATCTATCAATGGTTCGTAGTACGATTTTCTTGCGCCTTACATAGCCATGAAAAGCGAAGAGAT
>NW_008762095.1:0-597 GCF_000715545.1 Opisthorchis viverrini | reverse complement strand
TTAGTCACTGACGTTATCGTGTAGTAAATCGTGTAGTAGTAAAAATCATGTCATGCGCTACGCATTCGGAGCCACTGTCGACCAAATAATGCCTTTTATTTTTGGTCGACTGAATGGTTGGTGAAATTTTTGCGCGGGACAAGCAATGACGTGGAGACTTGAAGTAAAGCCAGTGACAATCAGATAGAGTACTGTGGGATCTCCTCACTTTCGTGGCTGGGACGTAAGTGATCGCCCTGCAGGATACTCTGTACATCTAAGCCCAGTGGCTGTCAAGCTTGAGTTTACCTGCCATTTTCCAGTGAGCCCATATGCAGTGAGGTCATTGGATCAATTTCGTTAGTAGCGATGTTTGTCTTTATGTTATTCAAGGCTGTAGACTTTTCAGTTCTGGTAGCTTTCTTAAGATATCTCCACATGAAATTTGTACGCTTACCTTTTTTTACACTTATTACTGTGGATTTCTATCCTCGTGGTGATATGACAGGCAAGCTTTTGTATGTATGTTATTCAGGATGATGATGTGTTAAGAATCGCGTGAAAAACAGTGAGTCTGATTTGTTACTCAGTGATTCACTTTGGCTTCAAGTAGACTTT
>NW_008762094.1:0-597 GCF_000715545.1 Opisthorchis viverrini | reverse complement strand
AGAAGTACGATCACGGTTCAGTCAAACTGGATATTCCACCGCTCACCCCCAACGGTCACTTGTCGACTGGACACGCTTGTGATGTATGCCCAGAATGACAAATACTTCGAGGTCTCTCACCAAAGTTATTTTCCCCACCGAGCGAGACACACATAGATTCCAAATTGTGGGTATTTCTACTTTCCGGGTTAAACTTCGCATTGTTTAAACCGCTGACGTACTCGTATTGGCTGGCAGCCGGAATCTGCCGCAATCACAAAACGAGATATTTTAAATCCTAACCCCCGACCCATCAGTCGATTGATCAAGAAGCTCATGGATAAATCCATTTTGAATGTGCTTTATACCACCATTGCAGCGGCTGGTACGTTACATCTTTTGCCGGTGACACTCTAATATTTTTGGGTCCATTCTTGTTATTTGTCTTGACGCGCACCAATATGTTCTCATCCCCGATATGGCAGATGCAACCTGACAGACAAGATCTGGAAAACAGATTAATGACATATTATTTGACAACAAAAGTCATGGTGTAAACCCATCGTAATTTACTAACACCAAGGATGCATTATGTTATTTTGGGGATACATTTGCAAA
>NW_008762093.1:0-597 GCF_000715545.1 Opisthorchis viverrini | reverse complement strand
GGCTATTTTCGGTCGAAGTTTTTGAATTTGTGTCCGAATTAGTCAAAAGCGGTGACACTGGTGTTCTGGTACTAAAGAGGGAACTCAAAGTGGCCAGGCCGCAGCGTGTCACGGCTTTTCGACCAACGAATGACGCCGCGGGTGTTTCCACCAATCATGGAATCGTAGGGGTAAGAGCGGAATTCATACTGGCCTATCAGTTTGACGCTGGTTGGCTTGTCGGTCAGCTTGCTTTGTTCATACAGACGTGTCGTGTTTTGGTCGTCTACACCCCACCACAAGTGGGATGGTCTATTCACCCCCTTCAACAAATCAGGACGATTGGTACGGTAGTGGCGAACTGTAACAGGGACCAAATGTGTTGGTTTGACAGCCATAATCGACAATATGTCGATGCTGCACAAAAGCAGGAAACCTGATGACGGATGCTTTCAGAAGTGGTAAGTGGAAATTATCCTATCAGCTAATATGCACCATGAGTTCCTTTGGCATCTTCCAATACGTGCAAAGCAATATGCTCCATGTGTATGGTTAAACCGACCCCAGGCCTCGTATCTAGCTGAGTTCAGGCGTATGCCATCAACGATTAGGAGGCGT
>NW_008762092.1:0-597 GCF_000715545.1 Opisthorchis viverrini | reverse complement strand
CAAAGAACCCAGTTTTTGTTCATTTTGGGATGTGCTCTCTGGCCAAAAAATTCTGTCAAAATCGATACACCACCCCGTTTTTGGACAAACCCCCTTCGGGGACCTCGTGGACTGATAACCAGATTTCATTTGTGCCCGCACAGTTCTGTTCAAGGTGGATTAGGACTTTTCATTTTGTCTAAGCTAGAAGCTCCAAGGATACTGCGTACCAGCGTCTGCAAGATGCAGCTTCACAGTAGATGATCTAGGTCGTGAGGAACTGTTGACTTCCCCATCTAGCCAGGCTGGGACAAGAACTACTGAAGAAGATAACTCATCACAAGGACGAGTTCATGCAGAACCACGAAATCAACTTTCCGAAGGTCACAGATGTCAATTTGCTGTACTTTACTTCATCCTATGCCTCCGTTTTGTTGTCTTCAATCATTGTTTCGACTAGAAACACGTCAGTGAAAGCTAACGTGTCAGTTAAGTCAATGGAAGTCCTTTCAAGAAAGTTAATAAAGTGGTAAGCTGTGTGCATGACTGCAAAACTCCGAGTTAGTTGAAGCCGACAGCGCTGATAATGTCCTCGAGAAGCCGAACCTACATCTGGGT
>NW_008762091.1:0-597 GCF_000715545.1 Opisthorchis viverrini | reverse complement strand
ATCCTAGGAGATCCGCGGAGTAGAACAAAGCCAATGTAAGAACGAAGGTACTTTTCTGGTCCGGTTAGGGAGGCCTGTGGATGCAAACCATAGGCCGTGTGGAGTGAATGACGGGCATACAAAGCGTACGAATCAGAAACTACCAAAGGTCGAGGCTTTTTCACTTGATGTTCTATGGGGTTATGTGCCAGGATTCTAGTCCTTTCATAGCCTAAACGTGATTACTAATTTCAGAGGAGAACATACTAATTTACACTAGAGTATCAATGGTGCTGTAGCCGGTAAGTTGGAACTTGGTAGGCTGGAACTGGCCGAATTTTGGGCGGAATGATCATTCCCGCGGATGCGTCTTAAACAATAGCGTGATTCTGTATGTCAAGTTGCAATTTGGTGACGAACCTCCTCATGTGTCATTTACCTCGGAACTTTTTCAAGGCTTTTGTTACTTCACTGATTAGTACGTTGGTTTTCTTACAAATTTTCCACCTCGCATTTCTGAGTGTCATACTCAAGCTTGTTGAACAATGTTGCTTATCAGTCCACAGTGATTAGGTTGAATGCTTTATTTGACCCACCTTAACAAAGAAGTGTTTTTTT
>NW_008762090.1:0-597 GCF_000715545.1 Opisthorchis viverrini | reverse complement strand
CCCAGGCTGCATCACTTCTGATATCAAATTCTGCGTCGTTGCTGAATTATTGATTAAGTACATAAAACGGAAAGATCTAATATAACGACACACCTAATCTTTCTTACAATCAAATTTCAACGTGAAAGACGATGGTACCGGAAGAATAAATCGCGTTTCCAGAAATTTTTTATTGTAATGAACACCAAAGATTTGTAAACACTACAAGCTAAACAAACGGATTTCAGTTACGTAGAACGTTTATGTATTTTACTTATTGGGGTGAAACAAGTTGACAGTGTGTGGATCAGTATGGGTCCAACTGTGAACAGAAGCGTTTAGCATGCATTGCGAAGAACGTTCTTTCGAGTAAGGGAAGCGTGCGAGATATGATAGACCTGTTTTGATTGGGCTCAATGACCACCAGTCGAAGGTGCTTTCAACTTCGCGCAATGGAAATAATACGTGAGCTTTGACAACACCTAATGAAACTACTTGGGAGAAAACTTTGGGTAATACAACTTAGTTACCTTTCTATGTCAAAATACGTTGGATGGAAAAGCCCATCCATTAATAGGGTGGTGATTTTGGTCTACGCTGTATGTAAAACGAGGCTAG
>NW_008762089.1:0-597 GCF_000715545.1 Opisthorchis viverrini | reverse complement strand
GAATAGAGTACCAGTCATGTTCATCACAGTATCCTTACACGAGTAGGCTTAAACTGACTTCCATGCAACTATAACACCACTCTCAGTTACACTCTTAATAACATTACTTCAACTGATGCTGAATCCCGTGGAAATGCGAATTTGATAAGTTGGGTTTTAGCCCCCATGATTTGAAATAACAGCTTCGGAGCTGTGCTTCTACTGTTGCCTGTGATGAGAATGAAACAACAGGAATATGGATATTCTTCGGCGCAGTTATCTGTCGGTCACGTTCAAAACCAAAACGAGTCATCCGGGACCAGTTGAGTTGCGTCCTAGTCCTGGATTATGCCCCATTTTCGAAAGGCTAACTAAGCGCACCTTGTGTCAGATGGATACGCATCTCAAACGCACTGCTTGACGTTTATCGACCCGACGAGATAAAGTTCGCCGGGAAACCACAATCCACAAGACACAGAGTGCTCTCCTGTGGGTCCTTATTTCACCTTATATACTCTAACGCTTATTACAAGACGTACTATTCGTCGGTGCTTTGAGGAGATGTGAGAATTCCCGTTGCAGAGTTCGTCCAACGAGTGAATCCAATCTATGAGGAAA
>NW_008762088.1:0-597 GCF_000715545.1 Opisthorchis viverrini | reverse complement strand
ATTACCTGATGTTATGCCAATGAAAATGTTTTTTCCACACTTGTTTTCGACACCTTCAACCCATCTTATGGAAAAGGTACCGTTCGCAACTTGTCCACATTGACCAAGCCCTTTGCGAGATTTCCACAAATAATATGGGAGTTACGACAGAGTCTTTCTGTAACCACTGCATTGTGAAAGTTGACTTACTGTGATTGATGTCTGACAGTATTCTCTAGATTAAATCGGCCAGTCGTTCAGTGTTTCACAAGTCATCCCTAGGTCACCGGAAAAAATCCAGTCGCAATGGACGAGGCAATTGTAGTTCGATTACCACAACCAACCTTTTGAGAAAGTCTTGTTTTAAGGAGTTAATCTTGTCATGACAAACTGAATCCACAGGTCAGTGACTCTGCTACCGCACTATAACGTGCCTTTCAGCTTGTAGTTTGTGTATTCAACTATTTCTTCCGGGTTTTGACACGGTTATGGGTTTTCTATCCCGCAAGGGAAGCCTAGCTATGCTGAACAGCCGAAAATAATTCCAAAGCCGTTTCATTCTTGGTGGAAATCACCATCGGTGCGCATCTCACAAATCTTCAGAAGGTCTCGAACTCA
>NW_008762087.1:0-597 GCF_000715545.1 Opisthorchis viverrini | reverse complement strand
AGGTCCTTACTTCTGCTCGAAATCAGTTGTGTCAGTGGCTGTATCTGAGGGCTTACCGCGCCGGCCTCAAACCCAAGATGTTAATTTATCCGACTCGTGGGTCCACGACGAGTTGGTTTGACTATCCTGCTACTTCAAAAAAATATAGACGGCACAGCTTCGGCCGCAATAGTTTTAGAGTAAGAATCCCAGGTGTAGAAGCAAAACACTTTCCACTTTCGAAAGTTGCTGCTACCCTCCTGAGAGTTGCATTGCCATGTTAGGAGCTTCACAAAATGAGAACTGACTATGCAGCACTAGAAGTTCACTATTACTTGGTTTGATTACTATCTCTTCCTATGGCACGCGAACAGCATTGTTCGATAGATGATGACATGTTGCATCTCACGGTGGCCTAGATTTAACATGCTACCCATAAAGTTGATTAGGACGCTTCAGCAACACATCGCTGGTTTCGTTATTCTTGGGGCTCATCGAGTGGACGCAGTTTCCCAGTTTTCCTCAAACTTTTGTTTAACTTGAACCCCAAATGGGCAGATTTCGATAAGTACTCTCATTTTGGCAAGAGATTCAGTTGAATCCAGCCGAATCTCTCGT
>NW_008762086.1:0-597 GCF_000715545.1 Opisthorchis viverrini | reverse complement strand
AACCATTTCGCCATTTTTCGTTCTGAATTCTTGATGTGTTATCAATGCCTTGCGTGAAGTATAAAACAAAATTTACTGGATCCCATTTGTGTGCGATGAATCTGGCAACCCCGCTACTGTCGCAACTTCGGTCTTATACAGAAGTGCATCGTTATTTGACGATTTTACGGTTATCCGTTCACTTTTTTCTACCGTATAGCTACAGTCAAAATTCGAGGCCCTTAAACGCAGTCATGCGGAGGAGAAGAAAAAGTTGGAGGATAAAAAGAGAGTTTTGGAGGAAGAAATGGCCGCTTTCGAACGTCGAAAACAGTGGGCTGAACAGGCAAAAATGGGCAACACATTTAAAAAGAAAAAATGAGCGTCTTCCAACTACTTCTTGCACTTCAAAAGCCAGACTGCGCTTTTGCGTAACCATTGTCGCAGCACCGCATTTCGTCCGCTTATTCTACGTTTGATATACGTGTTTTAATCAGTTCCGTTTCTCTGCTGCTGATCTCGTAAGCATTGCGAACTCGACTTTTCAAGTGATCCACGTGTTTTTAATCGACTTTTGACTTATTTTGCTTCCTTGGTTCCGCCTGCTCGCGAGCATTG
>NW_008762085.1:0-597 GCF_000715545.1 Opisthorchis viverrini | reverse complement strand
CAACTCTGTTTTCATTGAATACTTAGATTCATTCCCCAAAATACAATAAACCATTTTATTCGTAACGAAAATCCAACTTAATAGCCCTTTTGGTCTGATCTGCAATTCTTTGTGTTGCGATAGCCGCCAAACTCTGGCAATCTTCTGAAAATCGTAGTGAAATCACAACTATCTACACAGTACTCACCAGCTTTAACTGCACTTCCGTGGAAACTGCTTCCCAATACGTATACTTTTTGATGAAAAGGAGGATTTGTTTGGATTTTTGATCCATATTCTGACTGTTATTTTCTAAAATGCGCCACGATGCTCCTGTTTAAGTTTGTTACCATATACGTGTATAAGATAAACGAAACTGACACCGGATACACTACTGCCCCAGATTATGAGTCCATGACACACGAGAGTTGGTCACGAAGTGAAGTGATTTTCTATGATGTTGTGGAAAATGTACCTGGAATCTACCAGTGCTTGAATGATGGAGCTACATATTTTTGTATCCTTCCATCTATTGTTTCATGCTGCATTTGAAAAGTTTACTCTTTGGCATTATCTGTATATGGGTGCATTGAATGTTGATCTCACATAGGTAAAAAA
>NW_008762084.1:0-597 GCF_000715545.1 Opisthorchis viverrini | reverse complement strand
ATTAAGGGTGACAGTGACCAGTAAGGTCAAGGAGCTTCAGTGTAAACGCTTGAAAATATCAAAAACAGTGTTTCCGATGTATAGTCATTTTTTCTCATCTCAAAGGGAAGAAATCCTTCTAGAAAGTGGCTTGTGAAGGCATTACATAATAGGCTTTGATGTGTTTTCCCAACCTGTGACTCACAAAGCTTGTTGATTGCCGGATAGAGCGCTCAGTTCTGTGGTTTAGCCGGAAAGTTCCACAGAAATCTGCATCGGCCAAGTCTATGTGATATGAACCAACCTATGGATTCCAAAATGATCGGCAATTAATGGAAAGAGCCAAGCCATCGGTAACTGATGGTAGTGTAGTCAGTTTGGCCCCAAGGCTGCTCAGCGGTAGACGATGCCAGGCAGCACATCAAAGGTCACCGCACTTAAACACGGCACTATTGAGAATCAGCTGGTGATCTGTACAAAGTTGCAGGAGACGTCTACGAATATTAGTTCAATTTAAACATACCACCGCGGCGTTCTTTCGATGAACGAATGCGCTCTACCTATGCGTTAAATCATCCACCTACTATACCATAACCGAGTTGGGCAGGAGGGTGGTCC
>NW_008762083.1:0-597 GCF_000715545.1 Opisthorchis viverrini | reverse complement strand
AGGTTTGTTACAGCACCAACTAAATATGGTTCAATGCCTATATCTTAATATACTTGTCAAAAAACCATCTTTTGGATTTCTAAGTAGTATCTTCCATAAGGCGATCATGGTGGGTAGGAAATCACAATTTCTTTTGGATTGATGTTCAGCAATAAATCGACAAGGCATTCTGATCTCCAGTAATTTTCAAAGTTGCAGCGACATCTAAGACCCAGTAAGCCTGTTTTACAGATTTAATCACTGAGCACGTATATTGTGGGAACATTTGGAGTGGAAAGTTGTTGCAAGAGAACAATGGTTTGACAAATAAGTAAGGTACTACGTTGTGAAAATACCCGGAGTGCTTAAATCGCTAGATGTTTTATGGACACATCCATACAACAGCTGTTGACAAGACGAAGAATTCAACATTTTCATCGTACTACATCTACTAAATGAATCAGCTGAGGATCCGATGGCCTGGAAGTTGGTCGATATTTCAGGCCGAATGCCATCTATTTAGAGTAGTCAGGACAAAGAGCTACCTCTCAGTGGGCAAACTGGATATCAGAATCATTGAGGCAGCTTGACAACTAAGCAAAACCATTGTGTAAAAGA
>NW_008762082.1:0-597 GCF_000715545.1 Opisthorchis viverrini | reverse complement strand
TGAGCCAAACGATAAGTCACATAAGAATACACAAGCAATTCAACGTACGAAACATTTTGGTCACGTTTGATAAGTTTGGCTAACCAGATCATTCATGTTCCCTGTGATTCCCATTGGTGGTTAAAATGCGGCCCATATAGGCTGCATTTAAGTGAATAGCAGGTTTTTCGCTGGGGCGCATACCACTTTAAACGAGCGCATACACACCAACGACCACTTTACCCCGCACTGACGATGTCTTCTCAGTTGGTAATAAAACTGCTAGACTCGGCGAACAAACCGACAACCTACGATCATGTCCTAAGCTCAGCATTCGCGAAGAAGCTCATAAAATCGATTACTGACCACAAAGGCAGCGAAGGTTGCTGAACATAAATCACTCATCACTTCGGTACATTGTCAGTTCTTCTGTGATGCTGGTTAGTTTAAGGTCGCATTACTTCCATGATTACTGACCTGCATGACCGGTGACCAGTGTCAATGTCCCAACAGATCAGCGTGGTTGCTAGTGCCAACAAGGTAGCTAGCAAGCACGCTAGCCTCCTTATGTCACCGACAAGTTTTGTGTGTTACGCTGTATGCTTCATCAAAAACCTA
>NW_008762081.1:0-597 GCF_000715545.1 Opisthorchis viverrini | reverse complement strand
AAAATGACAAAAGATGAAACCTTTCTCAATTTTTTTAACAACAAAACCATCCTGGATTTTGAATAAACACCTCAACCACTTACTTCTGTATATTGTTGAGTGCCATTTACGTTCGACATTTGTGCATTCGCTGGAAAGAGAAACAGTCAACGAGATCGATTTAAAAGATGAAGCCATAAAGACGGTAATGACGAATCATGATGAACGATTCCTGGTTGGTTAGTTAGTCGTATACTTCCCCACGTTTTTTTACAGTTACGTTAGTTTTAATTTTATTCAGACTGAACCCAGAACAGTGAAAGTAAATCTTTCATAGTCAGTGGAAGATTTTGAACAAACGGACGTATGTCAATTTAGAGCCAAGTAGAACACACCATCAAATCATGAGTAACCACTTATGGGTGATTAGTTTGTCCTGTAACATTTGCCAAGTGTTTTTCAGCTTTCGCCGTTAAACGTGTTCCAGGAAATGAGCATTTTTTTGCTTTCTGTCTTAGCTGCAAGATAACTGCATTGTTCACCAGTAGTATCAAGTAGACCACTTCCTTGTCGTACCCAGCTCAGTTGGTAACTTGAACTGTGGAAGCAAGAAAACAT
>NW_008762080.1:0-597 GCF_000715545.1 Opisthorchis viverrini | reverse complement strand
TGCAGTAATAACTTCCTAAGTAGCCGAAGACATCTGACTAAGCGGTGTCATCCAACATTGTGCCTTTTACAAGCCAAAATTGAGCGCATTGCCATCAGCCACCGTTGATCCCGGTCAATAATTGACTACCTTTCGTTTTGGAACTTGTTTGTGGATTCTGACCACGAATCCGTCAAGAATAAGTTTACTCTTCGTTTTTCAGAACCACGTAGAATGCGGAAAAATGGCTTAGCAACTGAGAGACTGGCAGATACGAAGGTTAAATAAATTCACCGGGATTGTCTTCTGGAGTCTCTTCAAAACTGTTCTATCGTCGGACGTGAATTTGTGTTGAAACGGGATCGCTAAAACCATGAAGACCACTGGAAGTTGTGCTTGTGGCAATGCAATACCAGGTCCTCTTAAGCACATCCTGAATCGTGGAGAGATGTGCCCACCGGTCTCGAGCATAATTTGGCCCAGCGAATTGTCAGGCATCAAAAGCAAGTAAGCATGTGCACCTGTCCTGAAGCCTGGTGGAAGCGGAACACGCCTGGAACAGGGTCAGAAAGCCGGAAATGCCCGAAGGTTGCTTCAGTTGATTAGTTTGACCTTTCC
>NW_008762079.1:0-597 GCF_000715545.1 Opisthorchis viverrini | reverse complement strand
GTGGCTTATATGCGACCATTTTAGAACCTAATCCTTTTCTATCCAATGATCGCATTCCCCATTGGGCTGATTGCGCGACCTTATATCTTCCTTCCGAGTAGATCGTCTGGGTCGATGGTCCAGCGAGCGAGTTGTTTTCCTTGGATCCCGCGATGTGCCAGTCTCCTCTATTTCTTCAACCTCGGGTCTTGAAGACAACGACCAACCTTGGCAATTACGATGCGAGGATCTCAGGAAACGTGACGGACATAGAAAACGTCACGGTGACACGAGTTCCTTGTGGTCCTCTGGGTCTTCTTACGGTCGAAATGAGCTCGCTCGAGTGGCCGGTAGTGCTGAAGCGAGTACACTATCGACAAAACAGAAAGACGGTACTTTAGTCGCCCCTGACACTCCCCATGTCGATGTTATAAGGACCAGTCCTTCGGACAGGAACGACGATGCTCGTCTGGCTTCTTCCGTTAATCCTAATGAGGTGAGTTGCTGCTCTAGGCTTTTGTAACGATTTCGTATCCGTTTTACTCCTTGCACAATCATGGTGATTTATTGAGGCTTTGAGATACCGATCCTTTCGTAAACGTTGGGGTGCACCAGGTA
>NW_008762078.1:0-597 GCF_000715545.1 Opisthorchis viverrini | reverse complement strand
AGCACAAACGTCTGTTGGAATTCGTTTGAGTCACGTTTATTTTCGTCACATCTTGAGGATTCGCTGGAAGGTTCCCATAAACCACAAGGTGAAACAATGTACACCGTTTTAAATTACTTATCATAATGCAGAATAATAAGTTGACACTTTTAGCCAGATAGTTGAAAATCCCTAATTTTCCATTCTGAAACTCAGCTTCTCCCAATCAACCAGACAGTTATTTTCGCGGTAAGTTGGCATTTCATCCACCAATCTGTGTGCAATAATTTCAGTTACAAACCACTAAACGATTGGTTTAATTAGGTGACATCGTTTCTCATAAATACTTGTAAAACAGCTTCAACGGGAACAAGTTCGTAGGAATTCGGGACTGAAATGTCATTAATACCAACGGATTAAGTGTTGTGCAGTTCAGTATAGTTGCCTTCTAAAGGTGTTGCAATAATATGAGCATACAGGAGTGACAGTCTACTGAATGTTAGACTAGACGATATTCGCCGAAGTCCTTGAGTCCTTGAGCACGCATTGGAACTGAATTCACTCACTGGGCGACTAAGGTTTTATTACAGACGGATAAGACATCTCTAATCACGTAAA
>NW_008762077.1:0-598 GCF_000715545.1 Opisthorchis viverrini | reverse complement strand
CATTCAGACACTTAATAATCCGCTTGCTCAATCTATAGTTACTTATCATTTCAGACACATTTATCGTCCCGCTGACTGGAGACCTAATCAAGTCTTCAATCCGCTACCATGTATTTTCACCTAATGTGCAGGCCCCCGTCGAGCCGTTAGTTTCGTTGGTCCTCGTTCTCGGAGATTTTGCTTGGAAGTTTCCGTGAGGAAACCCTGAAATTCCGCCAAAAAATACTTACAATGCTATCCCAACATAGTTTATGAAATTGGCTTCCTACACCAAGGTTATCCACTTATCTCTCTGTTCTGAAATGTGTCTATGCTTTTCCGCAAACCGGTCTCAGCCTTTTCACTCGCCAAGTTTGTCGAAATTTCAGGAGGAAGTCTTTTAGCATAAATTTCTTCAACACATGTTTTTGAACCCCAAATGTAGCTCCATGTCAATAGGTCTATTCTGTGTGACGATAGCTCTTTGACTTCGCGTCATACCCGCTGGAGTTACGAAGAACATCCCTCGTTGCTGATCCACCCTGAGCATCACTAGCAGTCAAATGTTGATAAGCTGAATTCACTAGTTCTGAATCTCATTTCGACACACTGGCTGAAG
>NW_008762076.1:0-598 GCF_000715545.1 Opisthorchis viverrini | reverse complement strand
CAACGTGGCTATGAAGCATTGCTTGAATAGGTAGAGCTGTGTAAGTTATTCAACTGTAATCCATGGTTAAACCAGATTGGTTGTTGCTGAGTTATGACAGATATTTGGAAGCCTGGTATGAAACGACAGAATTTGCAGCTTGAATGGAGATACCTAATGCATTTCACTTTAACCAGAGGTCAGGTTTAAGATGCAATGGTTGGTATCCGATTAGTGTATTTTTCAAAAAATTTCCCAGTCACTTGGGTTCCAACAAGATTTTTCAAGATCAGATAATACATAAGCCTCTACTGTGCCATCGCAGAGCCCATTTGGGTTTCGCTGGTTGATGCGGATCCGCGCAATAACCTCGTGGATTTTGCCAATGTTGCCCGATGTCTGCGTTCTCAGTCCAGGAGCCCGAGGGAATTTATAACCAGTGATTCAGCCGCGCTTGTTCATTTTTTATCGGAGTTGCAGTAAGAGACCGAACATTTCAACTTCCGTAGGTAATAAGATAAAAGCGAAATTTCCATAGTGGTGGCGACAAATGTGATAGCATTTTGTACACGCTAGAGATCAACTTTTGGTTTGAGTAATTTCAAAGTATTTTTCACCA
>NW_008762075.1:0-598 GCF_000715545.1 Opisthorchis viverrini | reverse complement strand
AATGTGACAACGGAATGCAGACACTACATATCCTTGTGTATGAACCTCAAGGTCACTTGAAGGGTCTGTTCGGAGAGTTTAAATGCAACATAATCTGCGGACAATTTCTTCCTGACTCGGCAGACAACCGGAATTCACTACCTTTTGTGACGATGGCCTGCGTGCGTTCTTGTTGCATTAATCCGGCTTCTATCACCAACTCAAAGAAGAGCACTTATTGACATAGAGCCCCATCAGTATAGTCGCACCCAGACAGGATGTACCTAGTAATGCCTGCCTGCGGGTTTGAGCTATTATCCGTTAACCAGGCTTCTGTTACTGCGCCAAAATGTTCAGGCACCCATTTTTGAAATACAGCCGTTTCCGAGTTTGAAGTGGACCAGCTCCAGTTCTCTGCCTCTCCACATGATGCAGCTGCTCCACTTTTAGGCACAGAATCAGCAGTTGTCGTAGTGATTACCCTTGAACTACTCGAAAATTAACTATGGTCAAAGATCTCTCTCTACCCACTGTGAAGACTTGGCCTCTCCTGGCAAACGTTGCCTAGATGAATAACCTGCGCAAACTAATAGGCCTTGGAAGCGTTATATTCTACTGG
>NW_008762074.1:0-598 GCF_000715545.1 Opisthorchis viverrini | reverse complement strand
TAGGCCTACAGTCCGAAGAGGTGATGGTAGATCTTTGGCGAACTCAATAAATTTGGCAGACACTGTTGAACGGTTCCGGTTCACTGGTCGCTCATTATTCAGCGTTCGAATAAGCTGCTTTGTCAAAACCACTACATTACAACCTCTCAGCTAAAGGGCACCGTTTGTGAAGAAATACCATTTTTATATCTCCTCTATCGTCAGATCGTATTTTGTTCTTCTGTCCGGTTTGACAATATTACACTTTAACATACAGAAATCCATCCAGCATCCTGAAATGCCGAATCCCGGGGTCTGCGAAGCACAATACAAACACCAAATCTTTTGTGATAAAATAACTACCTACATTTTCAATAAATTAATAGGGAACCTACAAACTGGCCCTCAACCAGTGATTTTTCCCTGTCATTAGGATGCACTGCCAAGTGGAGTTTTCAAACAGATTACGGATAGTGTTAAAAAGTGATTATGATAATCACATTAAAGAACTCAGGGAGTTTGAAAAAAGGTCTACAAGAATTGACTATCAGAGAGACACACTTAAATAAAAGGGTCAGTGTATTGGCCGCTCTCAACAACAAATTTAACAGCAACATGG
>NW_008762073.1:0-598 GCF_000715545.1 Opisthorchis viverrini | reverse complement strand
TGCACATTTGGAAAGATGATATGTTGCAATTCACGGTTAAACGTCCACCTATATTTCGGAAGGGTACTAGAAAATACAAAGAATCCCTTCAACATTCCAAAAACTACTAGTGCTATTAGTGTGACAACTGAAATCCGAAATGTTAAGTCGGAAGAGTGGCTTTAAGATGGAAAAGTTGAAGGGAGAATAGATTGATGAGGGTGAACGTTGGATGCAATGAGCACTGTTGGAAAGTAGTAGATGATAGGGGAACAAAAGAGTCCAACCAAATGAAACTTTGCATTCGTCATGTTAAACCAAACCGGTTTTCACGCAGAGGTGGCTCTGTAAAATTGATGGACGTCACAAGATGAATACCGCTGAATGAGGTCGAAAGCATTTGGTAAGCGGTGGCGGAAACAGCTGATTGGGTTTTAGTGGCTGTTGGATTTTGAGAATTCACGTTCACATAATTTTCGGAACAAAGATGTTGTTCATGTCTTGGCCTACACCGCAATTGGGAAAGCAGTGGAAAGACAGTCTCGCTTCTTACTCCACCTCACTCGCAGTTCGTCTAAGTGATCGCTGCGGGTTTGGAATCCGAAGGTCTGACATGAAT
>NW_008762072.1:0-598 GCF_000715545.1 Opisthorchis viverrini | reverse complement strand
CTCGTGCTGGATAGGCCAGGGCTCAGTTCCTATTAAAAGGCTTCACATAACGAGAAATACTCACATGTGGCTTTGTAGTCTGCAGAACCATTTCAGTACTCACGCTCAACCACCACCACAAAGTGACAAATTCAAGTAGGGGTTAAACGAGACAGAAAGGCGGTTAAGAGACAATATTGAATGAATGTAGAAGGTGTCGACACCCACCTCGTTTTACGCGGCAAGAAATTAAGCAGACCTACTACTGATACGGCTTAATTCACATAACACAGTCACCAGTCAACTACCCTGAGTATACTAACACACTCTGAGAAGTTAGTCTATTTTTTATTAGGCTTAATGTGCCAAAGTGCACAGACTGGTACTTCTTATCCATGTCGGAGAGCGTAAACAAACAAAAAGGATACGTTGACTTCTCTGGGAACTATCTTCGCCCCCATCTGCTTCGCAGCAGCTGATGCTCCCGCAAAAGGCCACCGACCATTCTGTTCCGTGACCCCACCCATAGTCAGTTCAGCTCCGGGACAGCACTTGGCCGCGAGAACCGGTGCGATGCAGCACAGCCTGACAATAGAAACGATGGTAGAACGGAGAAGTG
>NW_008762071.1:0-598 GCF_000715545.1 Opisthorchis viverrini | reverse complement strand
ACAGACAATCGATGTCCGACGAGTCACCTCACTGTAACTTGGTTTGGGAGTATGAAGAAAGACAAGTCCCGTGATCTAGTGAGCTACTGTGAACTGAACAGTCTAGTATGTGGATGACCGGGTAGGGGCTCCGTAGTGTAAAAGTTCTGGATAAAGTTCTTCCGGAAGCTGCCAGCATTAGTGCCCGTTAGGTACGCCCTAAACCATGTATGGCCCTTTCGTTCCTTGAGCCCAGATGGTGGCTGACGGCCGACACCTGTGGTAGAAATGCACATGCTCGTCTTACCCGGCGATGTGGCTCCACTGCACAAATTTGTGCTCCGTACTCGCAGACCAGCAGTTTACAAGCAGAAAGAAGAATTTTCCTTGGATGCTTTTTTAAGTTGCTTGTCCGCACACCAATGGCAGTTGTCGGTCGGGTTACTGGATCATGTCATATCCCCTACACTTGTTCCCAAGCCACTAGAGTAAACTTTCATTGGTCTGCGTAAAAACTTAAACCAAATAGTGAGTAGAATTCAGAGGCTGGAATCCAGGGGGTCAAAGCCATCATAAAACAGTTTGTTGTTTGGGGGAGATCCTGCTGCCTCATGGTTCG
>NW_008762070.1:0-598 GCF_000715545.1 Opisthorchis viverrini | reverse complement strand
TCATATTTTTCGGGGAACGAAGCTGTAGCGGGCGTAACCAATGGAGCCTCAGTACATGGTCTATAGCTGATTTACTAAAAGGGACTGGCTTGAAGGCTTGGGCCCTTTTGGGGAGTAACTTTGTTGGAGCAAAACTGATTGAGCACAATCAAGCTGGGTCCTGCTGTTCCAAAGTGCTGCGCCTACCATCGTCTTCTCTTCCACTGATGTGTTGATGCTGTCCTGTCACACCTTTGGAGACTACACCAGCTGACCATCCAAATCTCAACTTTGGTCATCATTGGCGAAAAAATAGCTGCGTACATCTCCCAATATAACGCTCTTCTGCTGAGATCAAACATTTTGTTTTGAGAGACGGACTACCGTGACTCCATCGAATAATTCAAAACAACCAATGCACGACTTGTGTGTCACATTATTTATGACCAGACGTGCTTGCAGACAATTCCGGGGTCAGGGACCAATTTGTACGGATAATGGCTTGCTTAATCGATCATGTGATGTTCACTTAGATTGTTAACACTAGATACAGTCTCCCCTACCACCCTTTTATCTTGTATTTTTACGATTTGGTATTAATACTGCGAAAGGATAGCTT
>NW_008762069.1:0-598 GCF_000715545.1 Opisthorchis viverrini | reverse complement strand
GCATCCTGTCTGTGATGTGGCCTCACCAAGACAGGATCAGAACTGTTCAGGTGGGAGTGATGTGACTTTTTGGCCCCGTGGAACCGGCTTAGAAGTTTCCAACTTTGGAGGCGCCATATCCTGGTTCAAAACGCCGTGCATGCTTGGGCCACATTTGTGTCAAACTGCCTCTCAGGAACGACCGCGTGCACAACTTGTGGTGAAGTGTTCAGCTCCTCCCAGGAGCAACTTTTCGCACATCAATCAGTTTTCTTTAGCGATGCAATTCAGAAGCTCCGCCTATCTGATTGTTTGGTTTGATGTGATTCATTTGGTTCCTCGTTGAGGTGAACGGGAATCGCTAAAAAAACGCTAAACTCTACCGCCCTTCCCTGGTACTCTGTAGTCGCTGTCAATATCGTGTTGTATTTCACTAGATTCGATTATCTCAAGAGCTCCTATCGTTTGCACTTAAGGACTGTGTGAAAATTGTGCACTGTCTCAAGTGAATTTAGTGGAGATTGCAGGCCGCTGGACGACACATAACTGCACAACGTTCGGCTTCTGAAAATAGGTCATGTCCATTTATTCGCAGTTTCACTGGTTCATTCTCTTTCAT
>NW_008762068.1:0-598 GCF_000715545.1 Opisthorchis viverrini | reverse complement strand
TGCCAGAACACATTCTGATTCTGACGGAACGTCCATCCTTAGCTGAAGCAGCCATTGATGATTCCTCTAAGCTTTTTGCTAGTAACTTATGTGTAAACGGTGACATTTCGACGAAAACCAATTGGATAGCTTTTGAAGGCAGGAAACAAATACAATCTAGGTTGGCACTACTAATTGAAGGTTTGATTATTGGGTGCCGCTACTTCTTTGGACCCAAAGGCAGAGAGCCAGATTTTGTTGTTTTCCTTATTTCGTTCATTATCAACTTTCTTTACCGATCCCAAAATAAGGGACCTTTCGGCATTAGTGGAGAGATGCTATAAGATTTCAAATAAACGGCTATACGGATCACTCCATTCTTTTGAAACACGCCAAATGTGGAAGATGAAATCGGTTATCACCTGGTGAACAAGAACCAGAATGTTACCTGAATATGTCCACTCTTCAGTTGTACTAGATGGGTCGCTTTCACACACTAAGCTAACTAAACATTTTTAAAGCTATCTAAGGGCCGTATATATGGAGACTAGCGTTTTATCACATTGGTAAGCATAGAGGTACTATTCACTGAGTCTCTTCCGAATAACGTGGGTGTTTG
>NW_008762067.1:527-598 GCF_000715545.1 Opisthorchis viverrini | reverse complement strand
ACTGAGCCCAGAACAGCTTTTCTCCTTGCCTCTTGTTGGAAAGCCCCTCAAGCAGCATAGCGCAGTTACCC
>NW_008762067.1:0-394 GCF_000715545.1 Opisthorchis viverrini | reverse complement strand
GCTGTAGGAAATATTATCCGGCTAAGAGCACCAAAACAATGAGTGCGCTGTCCAAAATGTTTGAACGTGTTTCGAAGTCTTGGTGGCGGCTTTGCCCCGGAAGTGAAACCGGCAAAATCTCAAAAGCCAGAAAGCACTTCCTGGAGTTTTCTCCTTACCGGGGTCCAAAATGAGTGAGCAACTTACAATATTTATGGAAGATGAAATTTTGCTTACTTCCTGTTATTTGTTGCTCACATCATTATTCGGAACGATGGCTTTACCGCAGTGTGTGTAATCTGCACTAAGACAAAGAACACAAATAAAGAACGAAACAAATATTTGCTTTTTGAGAAACCTTTCGAGTTCCGGGATCACTATGGTTACATGAACAATCACATGCAAATTAGCACTG
>NW_008762066.1:0-598 GCF_000715545.1 Opisthorchis viverrini | reverse complement strand
TCGTTCAGTTGTAGCACCTTTCCGGTGCCAAAGGAAAGAGGCACGAGGTTTGGGATACTATCAGGTTACCCAAGCCTAGTCAGGGGCAGTCGAGATGCTGATGTTGGGCTCTAACCACGGACCTTTCGGTCCGTAATTTGGCGCTGAGATGCCTGGAGCCCAGCATAACCTACGAAGCGTGAGTAATTTTTTCTATCGTGGGAAAGTTCCTTCCGCGTATAGTCGTCTGGCGTACCTCAGCATTGCTTATCCATTGTCGCTACCAGACCCGACCGGTGCTTCAAAGACCCCAAGGATCGAAGACGAACAGGTTTCACGTGTCCCTTACATGTGAAAGCTACATTTCTGATCCACAAATCAGTATGGATTGCACCATTTCAGTGCTTGCTCATCTGTCTCAGGCGGACTGACGTGGTGCCGATGCAATAGGTGCAGGATAGCAAAAGTCTCCCTGGCCTTTCAACACGAGAAGTAATTTTGTTTCCATCCGCACCACGGGAACTTGCACAACTGCCTAGCTGAACAAATTTGTCTACCAGAACGGTTTACTGGTCTTATGGCCTAAGGTTTGGGGCTGATCCCTCCTAGTCTTGTAGCA
>NW_008762065.1:0-598 GCF_000715545.1 Opisthorchis viverrini | reverse complement strand
CAGTAAATTTGGAGCTCGCATTGTCATTCTGAGATCATCGAATCTATCAACGGCGGATAAGCGGAAGTCCAGAGTCAACGTAAACTTTTCAGTTTCATTGTTATCAGGATAATGGGACACCACTTTAATTAAGTAATAGCAACGCCGTGAACTCTGTTTAGTCGACCGGCAACGCGATTGGCGATGAGAATAAATTCATCCTTCCGAAACTCTTGGTACAGGAAACCTCAGCTAACAAACAGATCATGCTGGTCTCAAATGTTACTCAGAAATTTTGGCTGCTTGATGTACGAAGCTAGGTTTTACGAAAATTTTTTTGAAAGAAAGTGCAGCCTTTCATCCGGAGTCTGACCCAGTTGATGAAATGTCTTCTGTTACCATTCCAGTCGCTGTGGAATCTCAATAGTTGACGATGTAAAGACTGTAAAAGTCCCCAAGTTGAAAGGAAATTGATGCGCCAGAAAAACAACTGAATTTTACTGAACTGCCTTGAACTAGAACAAAGAGCGCTCAACCGGTTCTTCTCAATTTGCCGGTGTAAATACTTGATCAGCCATACTGACCAACGGAATCTCTGAACCCAGATGTGCGAGACCTT
>NW_008762064.1:0-598 GCF_000715545.1 Opisthorchis viverrini | reverse complement strand
TTAAACTACCATGGCTTCTTGATTAATGAAAGCGGTTGGTAGATAAAACGCTGAAATAAGTATCCGATCAATAAATAAACCCTTCTGTTGTTTACCACATCCTTCTGAACTTTGGCACTTTTAATGTAGAGAGACAATAGTTAACTGCACCATAGTACTATACTCGAATACAAGAGAATGAATTGACTGAGGTGATGGGCAACCGTCGCCGTTCAAGGTCGAAAACAGTGCCGATAGCTTGGTGCACGTCGCTAGTCATGGGAACCATGAAGTGTGTTACCCGCTAAAAGGTGTGAACTGCCTGCGATCAGGGGACTTGTTTAACAGGAGATTGCACATATCGCAGTCGAGACTTTTGGTAACAGATGAGCTTCTCTGTTCGTTCTGACAAGATTGCTTTTATAACTGATGAATAGTGGGTTCTCCACACTATCTGATAACACAGAGGGACCCCCCGAGCTGTTCGTTGCTCCCGTGAAACCTGATATACCTTTCGGGCGGCCCAAACGAACTCTGTTGCAACATCATGTACTATTGGGGTCAAAGCACTGACTACAGAATGGGGCTAACAATGAGTAGTTGTCAGGACGCGGCAGAG
>NW_008762063.1:0-598 GCF_000715545.1 Opisthorchis viverrini | reverse complement strand
GATGTACACTAATAGACTGACGACATCAATGATAACTGTTACGGACACATTCATCATTCATCCATCCCTTCATCTGTATGTCCCTCAGTGACCGCCACATGCGTAGAGCATATCAAGGAATAGTGTTGTCTGCGCATCTGCGGGAGCACCACGCCAAGCCCATTCAAAATTAATTTACAAATCGAATGAGCTGTTGTCTCACCTGTACTCAGGACACATTATTTGATATACTGGAATCTCCGGTAAAAAGAGGTTGTAGTCGCCTCACTAGCTAAGGTCTAAAGTGGATGAAGAGTAAGAAAATTTTCGAAATACGCTCACGTGCAAATTAACTTGGCGTTCGGGAAACTCAACATCTCTTATCCCCTTTTTTTATTCCTGTGATTTGTTCAACCAATTGTGCTGCACAAAAGGCTTGCTGATCTTTTTGTTAGAATGAGCGGTTGCGATACATTTTCTCCGATGAACACACTATACTATGCGGCAGCTCAGATATCATGCCAACTGAAACATGGGACAGCCTTTGTTCACCAAACTCAATCGGAAACTTGAAGAGGGTATTTCCATGAGGTTTGGTTGAGTCTCCCATTGAAACCAA
>NW_008762062.1:0-598 GCF_000715545.1 Opisthorchis viverrini | reverse complement strand
GTTCTCTTTCGTTGTTGCCATCGGGCGTCCACTTCCTGACATTTGTTGTATGTGTATGTGTCCTGGGATATTGGAGTCCTCCCCGGTTCATCAGTAGTGTGTGTCATTCAATACCTGTAAGTCTTACCTCTCGGGATGTTATACTGGTCAGCTTCATATTGTTTCTCTTCGTCCTTATTTCTCACAGGTGCGCAGAAAAACCTGAGAAAGTGCACACTCTGTCCACAGTATGGAGATGTGTAAAGTGGAACGAAAAGCAGTCAGGTGATGGAATACGGTGAGATGGTGAGTCACAAAACATCACTTGTGAAAACAAGTCTGTAATAAAAGTGAGTGTATTTGGCCAGATGATAGATTTATTACGTTACCCTTGAAACGTGGCGGTCAAGGTTGAACATAGCCGATTAGCAACTTTAGGTTCATTGGGAGAATTTCACCTAGATAACTCGAACAGCCATGTAGATATCAAAGCCTAGCCGATGATTTTCTTTCTCAAGTTCGCTAATCCCTGCCAAATCGACAATCAGTTTACCCAACCCAGACGAACTCCTACACAGACAGAACTTTGACCACGTAAATAAAACAAACAGAATAATTC
>NW_008762061.1:0-599 GCF_000715545.1 Opisthorchis viverrini | reverse complement strand
CAATTATGAACCGCAGGCCGTGCGTCTTTCGTTTTCAAACCTGGTGTATAAAACTCAATTCACGTTCTCTAAAACATGGTATTTTTCAAACGTAAGCCAGTGACTGTTCCACACGGTGTGATACCTAGAGAAAACGGACTCCTGTCCTTATAGGGATGAGGTGACTTCTCGCCTGTCTGGCATTCGGAACTTTCCGCTGATTTTTTTTTCTGTGGACAAAGTATATCCAAAAGATCTATTAAAGGAGGCTGGCCGTACATTTTATATCTCAGTTCAAACAAATTTTACAAGGCAGCCGGTAGATTACTGGTATTATTGACCGGTATCCTGGAGCTAGGTATCCTGATGAGACTTGGTTTAACGGAAGAACAGTTGGTCCATCTACCCGTTGGACTTATCGAATTCCATTATCAACTAGTGGGTGTTCTATGAATTTTCTCTCCATAGATTTGATTGCTTTGTAACCCAGCTGTTCAAATCGTTGCTGGTAAGGACCCTGCCGAACTGGAGAAAACTCACCTCATTATCCTCATTTTTGAAGAAGTAGAAGAAGGCTAAGCAAAAGCTCTGTCGGATAAGACGTCCGTCATACCTCCTTA
>NW_008762060.1:0-599 GCF_000715545.1 Opisthorchis viverrini | reverse complement strand
TCAACTGAATCCCAACTGAATCTCTCGTTCATGCTACCCAAAGACCATTACATATTTCAGGTGACACGACACTGGAGATAGCAACTCAATGTTCGTAATTTTGCTGTCTGACAAGCTACTTATAAGGATCAGTAGTGTGTTCTGCCTTGTGGTAAAGTTGTTTTTTAATTGACAGATGATCAGTCCTGGGGAGAAAGACGTTAACCGTCCCACAGGAGACCATTCTGAACACGTCTCAGAGCATCTTTTTGGTTTTCGAAATCAATCACTTACCAATTTCTGTCTGGAAAGAACTTCAAGAATACGGATCAAAGCCACGCCATCCCGAATGTCAACAAAGAGATCGTTAATTTTCATGGGCACATCTGCCTGAAAAAAGTATATGGTGCATTCTTCTGGCGTGTCATCAATGGCAAATAAAAAGACGGAGCTGAATTACTCAAATGCAATATTCGAAACTCAGCTCTACTCGTCTGATTATGGGTGATAGTGTTCTCCGAAGCTTTCTCCTTATTTGTACACAAATAAAATACAAGTTATCATCTTTGTACTAACTTGAACACCAAATTACATTTACGGTTGAGCGCGCACCCTATATG
>NW_008762059.1:0-599 GCF_000715545.1 Opisthorchis viverrini | reverse complement strand
GTATAGCCAAAACTGGTTTAGGTATGAAAAGCTTTTCATAAATTTAATACAGAACCGCTCATGCAAGTGAACCTCAAAATATGCCGCATAGACCCCTGAAGTGCACATCTGATCTGTATTTTATCGGCGCAGCGAAACTAAACAAGGCATTCCTCGTCCACGTTCGGGCAAATTATTTGGCTGTATTCTTATCGTTGTTCGCGATTTAACAGAATAGCACTGCAATTTTGACATTATTAGAACCATCGTATTTTGGATTTCTAACGGTTTTGAAATAATTACCTCTCATTTATGTTTTAAACAAAGCATATAACTCATTTTCGCTCCACACAGCAATTTCGTACTTGCAGCTACGTAAGTTTTTCTATCCATGGAAAGTTTAAGTGCGCAAAGTTGCAAGATATCAGTTCTTTTTAAATTGTATCTAGTCTTTATTGGAGCAAAGAACAAATGGATGAAGGAGCAATCAAAATAATTACCTATGTAGCCTAAATTCGTAGAATAAACTTTTGTACGTTCATTCAGTAACATCTACCTTAATGACATGTTGGGTCTGACGTTTAAGTGTGTTTGGTTTACCACAAGCTATTAGGCAAAAA
>NW_008762058.1:0-599 GCF_000715545.1 Opisthorchis viverrini | reverse complement strand
TGGAACGAAACCGATATGGGATTGCAGGATTTTAGTGTGCTTTACCTGGGACTGCACTTACTACTGCCTTCTGGACACTTCTCATGGGCCTCAACTTCACCTGCTCCCATTAATGCGCAGTCGACCCCATCTTTTCAAAGTTGCTATCCACTACTACCACGCCAAACTATCAAAAGTCAAGAAGGTCAGTCGACCAAAGGCGGTTATATAATTTTATGGGGCATGTGCGGCAAAAAAGAGACATGCAGTTATGATGACGAGGGGCCATCGTTACCTACTGAACTAGGTTATTATGCATATATTAGGCCTTTAATCAGTGATGCGCATGAGTGAGGGAAAAGGAGTTATGATAAGCAGCCAAGATTAACGAGAGGACGCACGGCTATGTTGATGTACGACTAATTTATAGCAACTTCGCCAGTCCTGATTTACTTGCTTACTGACCTTAATCACTCTACTAATGGAAATCTTCTAGAATGATTGCAACTGATATGCAACTAGTCCGGAAAGGCTGCATGATCTGACCGGCCACTGATTGCTCAGAGCAGGCGTATCTCACGGAGGTGCTCAGTTGTACCAATATTACAAAACACACCAGG
>NW_008762057.1:0-599 GCF_000715545.1 Opisthorchis viverrini | reverse complement strand
GCAGCATGTTTTCCGTCCGGTTGAATCGCGATGGCGACAACGACCAGGAGCATGGATGTGCTACAATTGGCACAGCCAAGACCTGCTTACGTCAAAGGTCCTAAACGCGTCTGTACTTTAGGGGCATGAGTTCTCATCACTCATCGAACTGGCCGATCGATTAACATTTCATCTGCCGCATTTCAGCACGTTTTTGACGTAACGGTGGCAAGACACTTCAGCTACCGACTAGTTGCAAAAACACAACTCAGATATTGGCATCATTGAACTGACACAATCCACTTTTTGGTGTTAAACGAATTGCCCACTAGTGAAAGGCTAACTCGACAGATTTTGCCGCATGGATTCGTGTACTGACTACTTCCAACCAGAACTGTCAGTTGTTCTTCTCAGATTACGACCGGCATCCCGAAAGAGTTCAAAAGTTTCCGGCAAACGATGCACGACTCCCATTTAACCTACCTTATGACCGGCTGCCGTAGACCAAAATACAATGGTTAATCGATCACATACAATGAACATCTTCGATTATCTGTGGTCTTTGGGCAGTAGGTTACGTACCAACGAGATGGAGAGATGGTTAAAGCGCGAATTTACTG
>NW_008762056.1:0-599 GCF_000715545.1 Opisthorchis viverrini | reverse complement strand
TCAGCCTTTGATGGCGTGACTGGAACTTGTACCATCCGAACAACACACAGAGCATTGTTGTTCCGGAAGACCTTGTCTGCTTTCCATCTATATTTGTGCGTGCTCACCAGTGCGCGCCTGAGGCAACCTAGCCTGATTCACTGTTATCAAGATTAGAGTGCAGAGGAAATGTTTCTTCTAACGAAAACATTCGAATCCAATCCGTTGTAGTTACCAAATAGTCCAGTGTATGACGGCGGGAGGTGGATGTTGGAACGGATTTACTCCCAACGGGGGCATATAGATAAGAAAGGGGAACCGAGTTAAATACGGTTAGATACACTGTCGGTAATAATCTGACATGCCATCAGAACAATCGTTTACGTCTAATGGATGCTGTTAGTAGTGCATCAAAGTTCCGAAACATCTGTATTATTTTCTACTCTGTGTTTGACGGAACTGTAGGAGAGAGTGAGAATCTACTCTTCTTCCGCTCTGTCCGTCCACTCCTCACATGAGAACACTGCTAAATTTTAAATTGATATTTTGTCCCTCGATTTTAACCAGTCCATGCTAAAAAGCAGAGAAGCGGTGTACAGCTGTTTCATCCTCACTGGGAA
>NW_008762055.1:0-599 GCF_000715545.1 Opisthorchis viverrini | reverse complement strand
AACACAAAACTGAAACGTTTTAGATAGGGAATATTTTCGGTGAAGAGATGTCTTCCGTGTTCTGACATGGTTTGCATCCAGCTGTCACGTCCTTTCTCCATTAACATCACTGGATAAAACTAAAGCGGCCAGAAACACGTATCCAAATTCATGGTCTCTAAGTGAAGCGTACACTGGTTGTCAAATTTCCGTCCTCGTAAATTTGCTTGACCTGTTAAATTGTTCCCAGAAATTATGGAATTTATTTAGGAGTGGGTATATTCTAGCATCACGGGAAGTTGAAAGTCATATCCAACTTCACGGATAGTTGTCTGAGTGTGGCACGTTATAGCACTTTACAACTATAATCAAAATATATAGCTTCATACGTAATTTTCGAAATAAATACCGCATTTATACATAATGAGTTCCACGGGTCGGCGGTAAAAATACAATTAGGGACACGTTTTCCTCGAGGAAAACGTCTTGGTGACAATGGGCTGCCCATTATCTGTTTCAATTACTTAGAGCTCATGGGAGCTATATAGCTCAGAAAATCAGATATGTAACTTATATGTGAATGCGGGATGCCTCGTTTCTATAATTCAGAGTTGTGAGCC
>NW_008762054.1:0-599 GCF_000715545.1 Opisthorchis viverrini | reverse complement strand
TTCTCGTTTGATGATAAAGGTTTTACAAGTAAATTGCCAACAAACACCTGATCAACAAGTGACAAGAAAATGTCGCTCAACACTCAACAGCGAAACAGAGTAGTGAATTACCATTAACTAAAATAAGCGATGTTATCTGACACAAAACGGTAGCATAGTGAGAATATGTCGGAACGCTAGGGGTGAAAAAGTCGCAAACAATATTTTTGTGACTAAAATACTTGGAGGAAGGTATTTCCGTACACTTGCACAGCAAATCCATACGGCCGTCTCGCAGGTCATACGAGGAACTGAGCAGCCAAAGGATTTTGCATTGTGTAGATTTTTAGGCGGTTTTAGGACCCTTCTATCACTAATTCTTTGGTATTTAAAGCGTGTTCAAAGCAATTGGCATCTACTAACCCCGTTGAGACCTACAAAAAAGAAAAAAATTGGGTTGATGTCTATTTTTGCTTAACAAAAATCATGAGCTATTTGATCGCCGGTCAGTCAGGTGACTTTTATCACAAGAATACGTTTCGTTCAGATGACTCCATTAGCACTAGTGAACCTTTTGGTTCCCTGTTTCTTCAACTCTAAAGTATGGATAACTTTTTTCT
>NW_008762053.1:0-599 GCF_000715545.1 Opisthorchis viverrini | reverse complement strand
TCGAGGACCAGATCTGAAATGCAGATAGCAGTTTTTCATACTGACCTGAATTCTATCACGGCTGAGGAAATTTGCGCGTCCTTTCCTTGGAACAAGTTTTTTGGCAGATGTGAATTTCGGTCATTTGTCTCCAAAGGTTGAAGATTATTTTTTCCATGGCATTGAGTTCGATTTCATCGGCGGTTGATCCTCACAGGTTGAATTTGCTTATTTGATTTGAAAGACTATGCGCAGAAAATGCCATTTAAACGTGTCAAATAAATCGGCATATGGTGTACCCGGTGTACAGGCTTTATACACATGCAAGAATGAAAGCAGTACAAATCAACACACCACAATATTTGGGTTGTTTTTCATGTTGCGTCAAACCAGAAACGCCTTCACCAAGACGACCACATGATATGCCTGCAATCACTGGGGTTTCGGATTTTACCAATGCAGCTGAAATTCGTAAAATCAAATCCCTTTTGCTAGTTGCTTGGAGTTTTTCATCTTAGACTTACGGTGGATGTCAGTAAGAAATATTTTTCTCAAACACTTGTATTCAAACCTCTGCCAGACACCACGGAAGTGAAGACCGTAGTCAGTCATCATCATCA
>NW_008762052.1:0-599 GCF_000715545.1 Opisthorchis viverrini | reverse complement strand
TAAGCACAAGTTTAGAATAACCACATTCCTAGATTCTCAGGCGCTGATTTCCTTTCGCATATTTTATGCGCATTATTTATCAGCACATCAAGGTTAATTCACGCACATTGACAAACCGGATAAGGCACACTCAAAAAGTAGTTTCTCTGATACTAATTTGATGACAGCCATAACATTCGACTAATTCCAGGTGAAATTTCGAGATCTTTACCGCCAGTTGGTCGTCAGTTCTCCGTTTGACATGATTTGGCGCACATTCGTTCCCTCGGGCGTCAGTAAAAGCACAGCAGGGTCAATAAATAGGGAAATTTCAAACTTGGCCGGAGTTGCAGATGATGTGTTGTGAAATTATCGAAAATATCAGCCGACTATTTATCTAGAATTTAATACATCGAGCACCATTTTACTTCCAAAATTAACCTGATTCATTCCAGCGAACTGTAAGTTTGTTTGTAATCCAACCGTTTGGGGCAACCAAGCCACCAATCGTTTGATCCATGGCTCTGACAGTTTTTTAAAAAAAAGTTTGGTGTATTTAATCGCATGGACTATCTGTTTGTGGGAAAATTTGCGTAGTGCCATGATTAGAACAGATGAAT
>NW_008762051.1:0-599 GCF_000715545.1 Opisthorchis viverrini | reverse complement strand
AGTATGGACTGAATTGAACTCAACAATCAGACTCAGCTGATTTTACAAATTTGGTTTCATGCATACATCTGATTTCACTGCCACAGTACATATTGAACACATTTCTGGCATCGAAAAACTATTTTCTGAGCTAAGTTATTGCATCTAGGGCGATTGTCCGCAAATTTATGTCGGGAATTTCATAAACGTTATTCGCCTTTATGGTTAATCATTGCACTTAGGTTTGAAGCGTAGTGAAATGCGTATGCAGAAGCAAAGACTGTCCAGATTATCACACAGATTGTTTGCTGCAGTCCAACCGGATGAAAACTTCAAAGTGCTGGTCCTTGACGGACGTTGTTTCGTGACGCCAACTAAATTCTGTGCGTGTATCTTTGCGATAAGCATGAGTTGAGTAGGGGTTTAGAAAAGTTCAACAACCACTTCACCAGTATTCACGTCCAACTAGTGCCGATCGACCGATTCAGCTATCACAGACCAGTCTAGTCCAACAAAAAGGACGAATATTGTGAGGTAAACTGGTAACCTTAGGTCAATTCCAATCGAACTGACCATTTTCTCACTATAACCCACTCATACAGATCAATTCCCGTTAAATA
>NW_008762050.1:0-599 GCF_000715545.1 Opisthorchis viverrini | reverse complement strand
TAAATGTATAAGATATATACGAGATGACAATATGTAGCTTAAAACATATCGTGGCTTGAATAATTTTGTCGGAAATTATAAAAATAACGGGTCTGCAGATATTGAAGTAGAATGAGGATAACAATCGCCACAGATAAAATTTGGTTAAATTGGATTGACAAATTAGGTCGCATACCAAAATTAGGGAGCTACTTGCGCTACTCCAAATAACCTAAAATAACTTTGTAAAGAAGCTAGTATGTTAATTTCACAAATAACGTAGCATTTGCGTCAAAAATATGAGTGATTTAATTTTGAGTGTATGGACAAGCAGAAGCTTTAACCCTCGCAAAATATTGCTCTTTCTATTTCGGTTTCAGAGGATTGAGTTCGAAAAATACATCGCAAAAATCATACGAAATTTACTGTGACACCTGTTTTGTGTTCCACTATTAGGGAGCGCCTTGGCAGAAACCTTTGCCGTCAGAATACACGTTTTCGACTGAATGCGTCACTAGTTCTTCGGAACTCTGAGCTTGTAAATTGTTAAGGTTGTACTCCGTGCATTCGCCCCACATCTTTTAAGGTTTAGAGGTAAATCAATCATTCAGACACTACAA
>NW_008762049.1:0-599 GCF_000715545.1 Opisthorchis viverrini | reverse complement strand
AGAGAGAGAGAGAGGGTGGTATCGAGTCAATTGTGAGGTTCACAAACAAGGTGGTTCATACAGCAAAGATTCAGGCTGCAATGAAATATTGTCGCATAGTTGCCGAAATATGGAGGTTCGTTACGTGTGTAGTGGAGTGACTAAGAGCCATGACTAGCCTGAAGATGACACGTACCAGTAAGCAGAATGAACCAGATAACTCTGAAACATTTTTAGCCCCGTCTTTCGGATTTCACGTTCTGCGCCTGTGACCCTTGATGGCCTTTGTTAAATAGTTTACCACTGACCAAAAACCACTCAATTCTACCTCACATAGTGGAGTCACGGTGGAACATTCACGGTCCTACAATCTCGATGCGGGATGTGCAATGGAACGGCACAAGTCCATCAGACAGGTTAATTGACCAGGTGTTCCCCTCGTTCCATGAACTTTCTGTGAAGGATGATCTTCAACGAGGAGAAAATTTCGGTCACTTTCTCGAGAGAAGAAAGCACAACAGAAACGCCCCACGTGGTTGGCTCGGTTGTATTAGCTGACTACCACTTTGAACGGTTAAGGTCACAGGCAAATCATACAACCGCCCCATTTCAGAAACTGC
>NW_008762048.1:0-599 GCF_000715545.1 Opisthorchis viverrini | reverse complement strand
CCACAGATGTCTGACAGTATGTTCCGGTGACACAGACCAATGTTACTGGAGTCGCGAATCCTAAACATCGGAAATGATTCATCTTGTTCCACGGTCTCCAGAGACAGCTGTATATCCCCCCATTGGGTGTCAATGACTGGGAGAACGGACAACAAAACTCACCATCTCTCATGCATCCGTTTTATCGAGCAGTCAGCAGTTCGGCATGATCAGATGGGGAACCTAGCAGTCCTCGTGGACAATCTGAAGGAACGAGATTTGTATTCGTCATGCACAGAACGGTTATTTAATTTGAGGCTTCGAAAATCCGATCGGCCAACAGAACCATTACTGCTCTAGCCCGTTTAGCCTGTTCACTTGATGGGCATGAATTCGATCGTGTAACAGCATATCGGTGTACAGTTCTCAGCTGATACCTAAGAGCAAACTAAGAGGCTAACACCAGCCGCAATGAAACAAACGGAACGACTGGGGTTATGAGAGTTGGATCGCGTTGCAAGTGTGGGACTGCAGTGAATCACTTGATCTGGTCATCGAAGTGTTCCACGTCTATCCGGAATGTAGCAACATCTCTGCGGGAGCGATGGCGCGTACATCCG
>NW_008762047.1:0-599 GCF_000715545.1 Opisthorchis viverrini | reverse complement strand
CAGCTGAACGCTTTCTTTCTTTCCTTTCTTAGGATCGCGGTCGATAATCTAACTAGAACATTATTGATCGTTCTCTGACTTATCTGGTACTGTCTTGGATTAACCTACCACAACTTTCCTTCAATCATTCCACAGTTGCAGGTGATAAGATGAAGCGGTTCACGGTAGCTCATACCAATCAAACACTAATAAGTTCCTTCATCGGCCTTGTGCGTGGATAAATGACCTCGTTCAGTGGTCTGTATTGGACGATCACGGTGTGAGTTCACTATGTTGCACTGGCTGTTATCGACCACGGATCATCAGATACCTGGAACATCAGTTGTAAACCAAGGAAATAGTGTCGTCTTGGCCTCATGATGCAAATGAGAATTTAGTAGACTAGGACAAAAACTTCTTGTGAGTCAACCTGTCACTAGTGAAACGTTTTTTTTTGAGGGAACCCTTTGAAGATGGTTCTTTGAAGGACAGTCTACTTTCTCATATACTTGATTTCTCCCAGTAGATATTTCGTCCTGTGAGTGAATCCAGTCTATGCTGAAAGGTTCAGAAGCACCTTGCAGATGTTTTATCCTTATTGAGGGTCATCAGTGGTGCGC
>NW_008762046.1:0-599 GCF_000715545.1 Opisthorchis viverrini | reverse complement strand
GGTTTGAAAAAGATGTGTTGTTTTAAATCATGGGAATAAATGCAGCCTTGCAGCAGATGAACCATCCAGACTCAATTGCGCTCGCTGTACCATACCAGTCCTATAAGGGTCAAAAACGTTGCCGCGTAAGCCTACAGACAGCTCGTTAATCAACCTTTTAGTAGCAACACAGAAATCTACCAGTATCAGAAAATGGTGTTATTCCAGTGAGTATGGAGTGCATTTAACCTCAGCTCACCGATGGTCAAGCCAAGAAGTGATGTGCTTCAACAAGCAGCACGCGTTTGTGCCTACCACTACACTGCCAACGGATTGTTTAACCAGACAAAATGGGAAAACTTTAGATGGATTTTTAACCAGATTCCGTGGCTCAAAAGTCGAGTGGTATTAGCTGAATCATCTCTCCCTACATCTCACCACACTGGTCATCATCATCACCAGAGACAGCAAAATCAGTGTTGACACCGATGCTTCACTGGCGTGTAACCATGATGATTAGTTAATTGTCGCTAAATTGAAGGGAAGCGAAAAAATGAATGAAGGAGGGCCTCTTAAACCCAACACACGTGGATTGATCACCCCGAGCACTCCCGTCAGAG
>NW_008762045.1:0-599 GCF_000715545.1 Opisthorchis viverrini | reverse complement strand
TTCTGTTCACTGGAGATTCCTTAGGGCCGTTAACCACTATACTGTCCCCATACAATAATTTTGATCAGTTTACACTAAATAAATAATGCACCAGGCTTTAGTTTCTCTTTTATTGGGTCTCATGCGGGGTCGGGATGTGTACTTCGAACACCTGGCAATCGAAGCAGGCATGTTTCCAAAACCCCAACAGCGCATTATGTGCGCGGCTTAATTACCACCTTTGAAGGCGCCCAAGCATGGGCGGGGTGATTGGTAAACCTGTGGCTGGTAGACTGTCGCTAATTTTCCCCATAACATGCGAGGAATAGTTTGCCTATTGTGACCCATTCGAAACGGACCTACATGGGTCACTCAATAAAGGTCGCCAATCTCGAAAAGGGGAGTAACCTGAACTCTACACTCTGACTTCAGGAGCTTTGTTAATATCAATCTGCGATACCTACAGCTAATGGCTGGCTACTTGAGTAGCCTGTAAAACACGAGTGTGAAAGGCCCTCTGTAGAGTGGGGAAGCCCAGTGGAGGCACCTCTTCGCCGAGATTACGGGCAGTTATAAACCAATAGAAGTAGGATTCCAGTTGGATAAACCATACTCTAAGA
>NW_008762044.1:0-599 GCF_000715545.1 Opisthorchis viverrini | reverse complement strand
TTTTTTAGATAAAAATGACGATATTGATACTTGAACTACTTTTTCCAAAGTTTGAAAAGCGTTGAAAGATGGTCGTTTAACTGCGTGTTTTCATAAAAACCTGTAATTAAGTCATCCGCTCCCCAAAAATTATTTCGCTCATAAGGCGCAGCCGCTTCGCAAACCTCATATGATGTCCAAACGCTATCACCTCTTTCGATTGGGTCATTTATGGCCTTGGAGTGGATTGCTTCAAAGGATCCGACATAAAGCTTATTGCTACGTGTATATTTTGAGACCAAAAACGACCAGGCTCATTTTGGCAGCCACGTTCCCTCCAGTACCGTTGAGGAATTAACCGATCCATTGCGCGGATATTATGATACGGTGATATGAATGATAATCTTTCGGTTACCAAAACAATTCAAGTGTTTCAAGTAACCGTATATTGGCGCAGAAATGTGGGTCTAGGTACGGAGGTGTTCGCTACTCTGCCTAAATTTGGTTATAATTAAGAAAACCTAAATAAAAGAAGTAATGCGCGGAATATGCAGATCTAGAATGTTGAAAATGCTGCAAATGTTCCTAGATGTGAGATGCACTATGACCCAGAAGGTACA
>NW_008762043.1:0-599 GCF_000715545.1 Opisthorchis viverrini | reverse complement strand
GGGAAATGGTAGCTAAGTGGACGTAGCTACTCAAATTGAACTTTGCGTGTATGTCCACAGAGTTCTGTTCAAGGAAATTTTCAAAGAACTAACGAGGATTCTGGAAACATTTAAATGCTGTCATAGTATTCCCAAGAAATCTATCTCGTAAGTTGACTTTGCTCATGAAACCACGATTACGAGTAATATGTCCCTTATGCAACTGAGCCTTTGCTGCAGACTGTATGTTCCGCCTGAGAACTAGCTAGTTATAATCAAAATTACCAATAACTCTACACTGAATGGTATGCCGAGTTTATAAACACAGTCCAGGGGCATCATCGGTAAACCACAAACCTCAGTTATTCCACACAGTCGCCATGTATCACCTCGTTCTGAGGTACAATGGAAGTTTCAAGCGTTCTTCGAATCAGCGTTACCTACGAAATTTCGGTAGGTGATCGAATATTTTTGTGTGCTATTTTGTTCTCGTCACCAGTAAAATGATCGTCGAGTGGTGAAACGAAAATGATTGGGTGCGGTTCCAAATGTTCAGTGTTACTGGCGTGGTTTGTCATGTCGTTCTGGTGACATTCAAGGTTTAATGGTCTAAAAAGCAG
>NW_008762042.1:0-599 GCF_000715545.1 Opisthorchis viverrini | reverse complement strand
AGAACAGTTTCGTTTTGCATCGAATCTTCAGTTCAGCAATGCCCCGAAAAGAGCACCTGAGTTGAAAAGCCTAACCTAGTCACTTCACGAGAAAATATGCAGTCTTTGCGCCCCAAGACCATTCCAAAATAAGAATCGGTTCCGGAACTCTCCAAACTTGCCCACTCGAGACAAAGAGCCTATTCGTGCGGTTGGCGTCCTTTTTCTTGCAAAACAGGGTATCAAAACATCTAAGTAACATCAGCCCGCTCCAATAATAAGCGATTCATGCACATCAGCCATTATTATCCGTGACGCCAAGGCACTCATTAAGTGAATGGTGTACTGGACTTGGAACAAAAATCATTCTGCCGTTCGTAGCAAACATCAACTACACACCTGTATGCCTGGATAGGACAGCTATCGCTTTGATACGATGGTTAAGCCTTGGCGTGGCAATGAAACTTCGCTGTATACCGGGTTGAGACTGCGCCAGAAAGGCCAACAATTAGCTCAGACAAGAGGCAGAGGATCCCGGTACCACAAGCAGTCGTATTATGAGGAGCTCTGGAAGTGAAGGGCGTAAATCGTGACAAAAGTCAATGCACACATTGTCAAGG
>NW_008762041.1:0-599 GCF_000715545.1 Opisthorchis viverrini | reverse complement strand
TTTGAAAGTATGCATGTGACCATGTGCATATAAGATGTTAAATTTCCTGTCTGATGACTTGTAACCGCTTAGTTAGTTCTGCTACTAAATAGATTTTAAGCGGTAAGGCTTTCCTTATTTTACTGGTAATAGTAAGGTGGATTTGAGTGATTTCTTTGTTCAAGTAGGTTGCAAAGTTTAAAGAGTCCTGGCCAACCAATGTGGGCTTGATGTCAACTCAGGTTACTTTCATCTCCCACGTAATATTCTAGTTCTCGGTTAGGCTAAGACCCGATTCATAGTAGTTGACAGCCATAGGAAAATAAACTTGGACTTTTAAATAAAGACGACACCTTGGAATTCCTTACTGGGGGCTCATTTGTGATCCAGTGTTGACTACAACTCATTCAATAACCGCATTATTCTAATAGGGTGCTCAACAGGTATACTTACCGAGGTAATAAACTGGCTCTAATCAAGAAAGCAAAATCAGTATTTAAGTTGTACTTTCGAGTGAAATAAAACTGCAAACGAAATTAAACATTAACTTATTTGATGCCAACCGAAAGATAACCTATCTATGTACCCACTCCGACTTGTTCGTTGCAAACAGAATACCA
>NW_008762040.1:0-599 GCF_000715545.1 Opisthorchis viverrini | reverse complement strand
AATCCAGTGAGATCACTTCGTATATTTCCAACAGTGCATATTTTTCCGAATTTTCGAAACCAACAGATTAGGAAAACGGGTTTAAACCAAGCGAGAGTATAGCGTAGTGCTTACTGTAATAATCATAATATAATACTATATTGCATAAGTAGAATCCACTTGGCGGATAGAAGACTCACAAATTCACAGTAGGAGGTAACCCATTGGCACTAAAGTTAAGAGGATACAGGACCCCGCGTTACGCGTACAAAATTCAGATGCTGAGCAGCATTAAATAGGCCGATTACCTCACGCATCCTCAAAAGCTCCGAAATTTCGTTATGCACAAAATTTCGCGAGAAGTTGTGTGCAAATCATCAGCCAAGGTGAAATTACGCAAAGCAAACAAATAAAAATCACAAAATGCACCTGAGGATGCACTCATCGGCATACCTTTCATGGTTGCAAGTAGTAGCTTACCTGGAACGCAGCTGAGTTTTTGGTTCAGGATTCTCGGTTCTTCTGAGAGTGCCCTAAAAGCTTATTTTTACCGTGTGTTTTTTCACTTGACCGAAGACCAACGAAGTTGTATCATTCCTCGTCAGTCCAGATGTGTAGTC
>NW_008762039.1:0-599 GCF_000715545.1 Opisthorchis viverrini | reverse complement strand
ATTCGATTTTCGCCAAATTTTTGGACCAGAAATAAGTGAATGGAATTACTGTCCTAAACTCCATCCTGGACCGCCCCAGTCGTTCCCTTTCGAAGACCGATTTCCCGCAGACACTGTCGGGCAGTACACCCCATCTGTCAGAAACAGTTGAAAGTGTCATTTGGTGGCAACTGTTGCATGAAGGTTGCTGATGGCTCACTCCGTGGCTTTGCAAAAAACGTATTGCCGTCTCCTTGTCATGAACGAGAGTTGAAAGCGTCAGAAAGTTCATTTAAGGTTTTACGTCCGAACGGAGAAAATTTTTGCACAAAATGAGTCTAGATGCGGATAAGGAAACTAGGTCAACGTTGTGTGCGTACACTGAATTGGTGCCGGAAAAAAGTGGCGGGGCTTAACTTTTCGCACATACACTTTTTGCATTAGTGGTGGGGCTAATCTCGAAAGGATCCAATTCTTGACCCTCCATAAAGTGCTGTACACGAACTCTCGTGGATTAATTTGGGTCAACTGGAAGCTCTCGCCTCAGTTCACTACATCAAGTGGAGTCAAGCAAGCCTGTACTCTTTCAACATTCCTCTCCAAATTCATCATTAACATTA
>NW_008762038.1:0-599 GCF_000715545.1 Opisthorchis viverrini | reverse complement strand
GCAATGACTTTCTCATCAGAAAATTGCTCCCCCTCCATCAAATTCTTCGGTTTATTTTCATGATATACACGAGACTTGATGAAGGTGGCGTCTCATAATACGATGCACGCTGGCGCGCGGAATGCCGGTCAACTGAGACACCTGAGTTATTCAAGAAGATCCTCTGAGACCGAAGTTGCTCGACGGCATTCTGAACAATCGGCGCTCTTTCATCACTCAGAGACTTTCCCCCTTTGCCAGGAAAATCCAATGCTGGTCCAATGGGCTCGAATTTTGTAATCAAGCGTGTAATGGTCGACAAGGTGAAAGGATCTTTGATGAGACCATGTTTGGTTTTGTAACTACGAGGTGCAGCTGTAGCGCTTTTATTAAACCTTTTTTATAAAACCTCCTCTATGTGGCTACCAATAACGGAAGATTTGGGTATCTTTTCTTCAATTAACTACGTTTACTTACCAAATTCAATCTTGCGTCTATTATGAGACACTCTATAGTTCATGCGTCCATAAACGTATTTGAATAGGATTCCCATGTCACGGAGAGGTTAGTCTGGTCCGTCTACCTTAAGAACCTAAAGAACCTAAAGAATCTTTGTTGTG
>NW_008762037.1:0-599 GCF_000715545.1 Opisthorchis viverrini | reverse complement strand
AGTCACTGCACAAATTAAATCATCGGCAGTGAGCATCCGTCAAAACAGCGGAAAGTCTCGGATCCGTGACCTCTGCACTATTAACCGTTCAGCCACGGGTGGCTAAACAGTACTGTGATCAACTCGCACAGACAGAGCAATGCTCATCCCCACATCACGTGGCCATGCACGTTGATTGGCTTCTCGGGTGAAAACTTCTCCGACAGAACAAGTCTAAGCCAATCAACATGTCTGGTGTATCTTAATCAATCTGTGGGGACTCGTTCAAGGAAGCCAACAGCACTCGGTCACTGTATCCTGATTCGCTGATTACCCGTAAGACTAATTCTCCAGCCCAAGCAGAAAAAAATTCGAACCCAGAGTAGCTCTTGAACTCAACCTTATATGGCTGACTACCATCGCCGTCGTTTTGTACATCATGCTCAGTCTTGCTCCCAACTCTGCCGCAGTGATAACCCATCTATGCAAATTTTTCTAGACCTTTGACTGTAATATACTGGTGTTCTCAGAGCTCAGTGTTGTGTGTCTTCTTGGTAACGTCAGTGAACACACTGTCCTCACCCCAATCCGCCTCTGAACAGAAGACCTAGGGAATCCAA
>NW_008762036.1:0-600 GCF_000715545.1 Opisthorchis viverrini | reverse complement strand
CCCATCACTCACTCCCACAAAGTCTTTAATACCCGACACATAGAATCTGCATGTCAGAGAAGGTAATCCAGGATGAATATGAGGCTTATTGGAAACACCTCCCCTGGGGAACCGAATTTGAGACAGTTTCACTTATCACCACTTTCAAAGGAACCGTAAAAAACACTGTTTTTAGAAGACCTGCATCTTTAAAAAAATATTCGATTATTCTATTCTCAGGAAAATAGATGGCGGCATTGGCTATGACGTTGCATGTTTCCGCGATACAATCAGAACCTGCAACATCTAGTTTGACCCGATTTCGCTCACACGTCAGCGAAACTATTCTTCATCATATGGCTACGATAGTAAATAGGAAAAACAGACAAAATTATGCAGCACAAGTTGACGTTGGTTAACTTTTCAGCAACTAAGATCAAACGGAACACGCATCATCCGTTTCTCTATTGGTTAGCTAAACAGGTCTGAATGACCCAGAAGACACAGTGATGTAAATACTAGTGATTGGAGCTTACATAATGTATGCAGTAGCGTTAGATGTGCGCTCTTCACTGGTAAGCCGTGTAGCCAGAAGTGGCATTCTGGTTATGGTGTAAAAAA
>NW_008762035.1:0-600 GCF_000715545.1 Opisthorchis viverrini | reverse complement strand
CTCATCTGCAAATCAATTATGTTTTCACGGGAGAAAAAATTGAATCTCCGTTTATCATGTTCTCCAGCTGAACTTGCTGCACACAGGCCGCGTCATGATCCAGTTGGCACGATCTTCTAGATATCGAAGTACATATTCATAAAGGAATCTACCCAAGAGGTTGCTGAATACACTTTGACAGCCCACGACCGGTTTCGCCCTTCCAATTCCGACTCATCAGGTAGGCGCAATCCCCGAGATTCCGTCAACCTGATCATCTACTTGAACCCAAATTGCACTGTTTTCGAGAAACACACTCATCTGCAAATCATTTATGTTATCACGAGAGACTAAATTGAATCTCCGTTTATTATATTCTCCAGCTTAACGTGCTGCACACAGGACGCGTCATGATCAAGTTGGCACGATATTCGAGATATCGAAGTACATATACATAAAGGAATCTACCCACCAGGTTGCTTAATACTATTTGACAGCCCACGACCTGTTTCGCCCTTCCAATTCGGGCTCATCATGTAGGCGCAGTCCCCGAGTTTCCGTCAACATTATCATCTACTTGAACCGAAACTGCACTGTGTTCGAGAATTACACTCATCTGCA
>NW_008762034.1:0-600 GCF_000715545.1 Opisthorchis viverrini | reverse complement strand
CGGTGAAATATACCCTGATAAATAAGCGACTATATTAGAAGCTTTTCATGGTATTGAAATTTCTAGTTTGTGCTACGGTCGCTCTTTTATGTGACGCCACCAGTGTTAGGTAATAATTGGGACTCCAATGGTTTCCCTCGAACTCAATAGAGTAATACATGGGTGCTGCGGGAAAATATTTCAGGCGAACCTGATTTTCGTGATTGTATTTTGCCGCATAATCCACTCTCTAAAGTGATTCATGCTGTGAAACATTGCTAGTGATTTCTCGTATGGTTAGTTAGTCAGCCAAATAGACCCTGATAAATAAGCGATTGTGCTAGCAACCCTTCATGGTACTACACACTTAGTTAGCCGTACCAACCCCAATTGGTGCTAAACCACTCTGGTAAGTGCCACCAGGAATGTTGGTGGAATAAACTACCTCGACTTACAAAAGTTTCTCCAGAACTCAAGAGAGTGCTGCGCGAAAATTTTTCAAAGTCCCTTAAATGATCCTGATTGTCGTATCCTCTGTGACGGTTCACTGACATGTTGCACGGTTTTCGACGGGCGTTTTCTCTGTACCATCTTGACTTCCCTCTGCGGCAATGCACGTTG
>NW_008762033.1:0-600 GCF_000715545.1 Opisthorchis viverrini | reverse complement strand
TGACTACTTTTTCACCATACAACTTTCAACCACATTTAGGGTTTTCTCTGCCCTATTAGCTCCGAAAGTGATTTAATTTCGACATGTTTCAAATATCTAGCGACCATGATTTTATTCATCACTGGAGTGACAGAGCTCTCAACGGCTCCGCGAACATTTTGCCGTTCAACATTTGTGACATTCAAATTCATTGTCGCTAGTCTTATAGTCTGCTAAAATGGCATTTCTGGTGGTTGTAAAAACTTCTCCGGTAGTATTCTTACTTCACCATCTATCAACCGTCTGACGAACTGCACCTGTTCTGACTGAACAATTATTTCCCATCTTTAATTCGCCCTTTTCCCAGTTCTCTCCTCCGCAAATCCTTCACGTTGGTCTACTGGTTCGACAGTCCTCAATGCCCTTATCCATATCTCCGCCCGTGACGAGCCGATTAGCTGGCAGTATCAGTTACCATCGGTCCATGGTTACCTCGTCTACCGGTATCGGTCCACTTCGTCGATGCAAAAGCTATTGTCAACCAGAAATTAAGAAACCGTATCGTATGAGGCGTGGACGCCGTTTGTACAATCTCCCGTGGTCGCCAACATTTCTGAAGGA
>NW_008762032.1:0-600 GCF_000715545.1 Opisthorchis viverrini | reverse complement strand
TTTTTAAAAACAAGAAAATATAGAATAATAAACTACTGGTGATGAATTGCGATGGTTTTTCTCGTTGAAAAATAAACATGAATAGTTTTACTTTGATGATAGGTCTGACCAGGAATTGTAGATTGTGTGCTCACCTTTCAGATAAAATGGTTTCACTAATAATGAGAAAATGTTTCAGCTGATTGAGACCTTGTCAAAATTTTGTGCCTACAAGCAAAGATTTTTGGCTTTTCAATGTTGCGTAAATTATCTGTGGAAGCTCCTTCCTAAGGAAGTGATGGAGAACTGCATATCATTTTACGTTTTGAATAGCTTTTTTATCATAACGCGTTCGGAACACGTCTGGATTAACAGTGAATTTTGTGGGTTGCTCTTCAGGAATCATCTGATGGAATGCAATTTCAGTTTCGGTTCAGTATTTCAATCAGTTTTTATTGTATACTACTAATTTAATATCCAATGACGCTTACCTTCTGTTTCAAACGCGTTAGCAACTATTGTGAAAAAATACTGATTTTGTTAACTTCCTTCTCATGGAAAACTTCAAGCATAAAGTAAAAGTGCGGGATGTACACGCTACCCCATTGCTAGAATGATTAC
>NW_008762031.1:0-600 GCF_000715545.1 Opisthorchis viverrini | reverse complement strand
CTTCATTTTGTCAATGCAGATGTGCCCCATTATTCCTTTTCCTGATATCTTCAATATCGCACGACTACGGTCGATGAACTTTTAGAACGGAAAAGTATGTCCCTGCAATACATCCCGCGTAACCTAGTATTTACGATAGAATTATTGACTAGTAAATTAGATAGACATTTATCTGAACTGAGGAGCATATCGAATGAAATGAGTTGCAATAAGGTTTTAGGTGTCCTCCGCATAATTCATCCAGGCTTATTGCATCAAAATATTGTTTTTTCAAAACAACACACGCCAATTTCAGCAAACTGTAAATATGAATCTAACCAGGCCAATTCACACAACCTAGTCATTCATTATTTGGTCCGTATCTGCTGATGTAACTGCGTTAATGGTTGAAAACTGGACGGATCGCACTAACAACCCAAATCGTCATAATCACTTTACATCTGGGCCATCCACGGTCAAACCTGAAGTTTAAACGCGGATTCTAAATTATTTGAATTGCGCACAACACACAGCGCTAATCAATCCCAATAAAAGTAACGAGTCCTACGCTATTTGGGACAGACAGGCTGCAATGACGTGGTCACAAATGTGGCGTGATAA
>NW_008762030.1:0-600 GCF_000715545.1 Opisthorchis viverrini | reverse complement strand
GGGATATGCAGTTTACAAACGAACGATAAACTTCCACGCTACACCATATTTTTTACCGTAATCTCTTTTTCGCGAGGCACTTCAGCTAACTGCAACAAACACCGAAAGCTTGGCACCGAGCCTTGGCACGAAAATGTCTTTATAATGAGGAATGGAACCGTCGCAATGGATTAACGTCTCTAAACGAACACCCTCAATTGTCCGAGTCCAACTGTGTATGCATTTTTGCACAAAAAGAGTTCATAAACCGTCCAACAGTTGCTTTAAGGATACTAAAAATCTCGTGCTTCTGGAATGTGCCATTATTGCTATGACTGCGCTGCGTGAAACAAGACTGAGCTTTCAGTTGCTGGTGTCGCGAGTGTCGCCAACTTCCTTTTAGTAGACACCGTTTTGTCCCACGAGTATGATGAATACGAGACGTGAATCAGTAGTTGTGATTTCTCCCATGTTTAAACCACAAATGGAAGAAGCGCCCCACTGCAGTTGGGGGAAACACCAACGTGGATCGGCTCTTAAAATATGTTGGTTGATGAATTTGTTTGGTGGGTTAATTATTGTTTATTGGAACGAGGCCAGGGGAGATTTTAAAGGTCAAAC
>NW_008762029.1:0-600 GCF_000715545.1 Opisthorchis viverrini | reverse complement strand
ACCTCACTGTTATGCGTTCCGTTCAAGACATCCGTCAGTGAGGAACAGTGTTCGAAACTCATGGGTTTCAGACTGATTCAGAAGATACTGTGAAAGATAGGCCCACGGATCTGCCACTACTAGATTCATCTGGTGACTCCACTGATTTTTCGGTAATCCTCAGAAGTGCAACTGCTACAACTTTCCTCAATTTCCATACATTGACATATTCTGAGGCTCAAATGAACTTTCTGGACAAAGCTCGTTTACGTCCACTATCGATGCGATCTTGATAGTCGAAGCACAGCCGTCTATCGCTTTATTTGGTGTTGAAACATACAGTTTGATCTGTTGCATGATCCGGAATAACGTTCACGTATTCTTCGGAATCAAACTTGTTGCGAATTTTAAAACGGGGCCTGGCTCAGCATGATTTGAATTCTGGTGCGCTTCCTGTTGCAAAAATATCCCATAAATATTGAGTAGGGATAGCAGCTTGGACTGATTTTAGCCTCAAAATACATTCGGATATTAGGAAGTGTGTGGCAAACGGCCAGCATCTGAAGAGATATTCATAGAGTGAACCAAAACTTACGCTTTTGAGGGCAACGCACACTGTTT
>NW_008762028.1:0-600 GCF_000715545.1 Opisthorchis viverrini | reverse complement strand
GTTCAAATACTGTCCTTAGTGACACATTCGCTACGAATGTCCTCAAACATTCCATATCGCCCAAAGACCGATCCGGCTCACTGTTATGTGCTTTGAGTCAGGTGAAATGGGCTATCTATTGTGTTCGCCTGTCTTACAACTAATACTGCCAACATGGCCATGTCAATCACAAATTTACACAAATGAGTCTGTGACCACCAGCAAGCAGGCTTTGTAGCCATGTCGTATCGGTGCGCCACTCGATCTCATGCTGCAACCTCATATACGCTGTAATCTGGACTTTCTTTGGACGTAGAGAAGTAGCTCAAGGCGATGCTAAACCCCGAGGTGCACATCTTCTTGAATAATGTATCCAAATGCCCGTCAATGGCATGTGGTTACCGAGTGCAAAATTGAAAGTTTCAGTGGTGGGAACGATGGCATTATTAATGGGATTGAGTGATCGTGACCCGATAGTCACAGCTGGTTGGATCGGTTGGCAAAAACGAACGACCATGAAAACCATCAAACAAGAAAGCAAAAGAAAGTGGTAGTCAACCGAGCAAAATAGGCCCTTTATCAGGCCATTGGTGAAAAGACAAGAAACAGTCAAGCAAAAAA
>NW_008762027.1:0-600 GCF_000715545.1 Opisthorchis viverrini | reverse complement strand
TTTTTTTTAATAATTGTATCATTGAAAGGTTTTTATGCGATCTCTTCTGATTGGTTTAAAATCCATTGCGCTGCAGTGTGCCTCAATTCACCCGAGCACCAGTGCAATGGTTTGATAGTGTTTCACGGCACAAACAAGTTCGTTTCAGTTTCAAACGCTTCGGGTAGACAGCAACCGAATAGCCTTTCTAAGCCCACAGCGTTTACCGATGACTTGGACAATAAGTCATTATCATAAATTTACTTGCAATATAGTTTTCAGTGCTTCCGGACAGACGTGTGGTACTCACGGAAGCTAACTGAAAGCGTTCGTTCAGTAATACTGCTGTGTACTTCTTTTTTGTGATTACACGTCATCTAGAGACATCATTTGTGAATCTACTTGGAAGGTTGTGAGAACAAATGCGCTGGATGCGTGGGCATCAGTATCCAAAGTCTCTTAGTGAGCGTGATTCTATTCCCTGATCGCCATGTGCTCGCTAGTGTGTGAGGAGACACGTGTATGAATTTTTGTATGCTGAATTCATCATCATGAGAACAACACCAGATTGTTGGTTGGAACACTTGATTATGCATACGTACTCGTGTTTATGCCGAGGGG
>NW_008762026.1:0-600 GCF_000715545.1 Opisthorchis viverrini | reverse complement strand
GAACGGCAAAATCAAGCTTTCTGGTTATCGGCAACTGCCTTGAGGAGATTGCAGGCCCGAAAAATTCCATCTTTTAAGTTTCGTTCGGTAAATCCTGTATTTTAGGTGTAGTCCGAAGGGTTCACAGATGACAAATTCCGCTTAGCACTTAAATGTGGATCGTTTTTGGCCATATGTACTCCCTCCCTACTCTTCCATCTACTTGATGATGACAACAAAAAGCGCAGAGATGCCGGAAAACTGATTGTCCGAGGATTGCGCACTCCTTAATTCAAAACAATCCTCGTCGCAGTTTCTCAAAGGAGCATCGTGGTAATAACGGTATGTCAGTGAATGCTGTACGACTGCTGCTCATCTGTGTGAATACAGTGTCGAAATCAAAGTTTCAAGCGAAACAAGGGAGGCTGATGTGGTTATACAACGTGTTAGAACATGAATTCTGGATAAGAGGATTATCCTCAAAATGTCAAGTGTAGGGCATGTGCCTGTGATGGCAGTGCATGCTGGTGATTAGGAGTATCGCTGCAGTGCCTAACCATGGAAGTGGGACCACCAAAAACATCATTCTCCTCCTACCTGTCACTGGACAAAAATAGAGAA
>NW_008762025.1:0-600 GCF_000715545.1 Opisthorchis viverrini | reverse complement strand
AAAAAAACGTCTCATTGCCCCTTGGAGCCAGATTAAACTAATCACGAAATCCCATCTTTCATGAACTGAGACCTCTTAAAGGCACATTGAAATCTCCTGAAACTAGGACCATAGTCTTAGCCTTTCTGAGATCTTCGTGATGGATAAGCCAGTAGTTGTTTCTCGACGAAGATCGTTTCCCACAAAACCAGAGCTAGAGTTCTTTGGTGCATAAATAGAAACCGTACATGAACAACGGCTGTTATTTCGACCGGTACAAATCCCTATCGAAGTGGATCGACGAACGGCACAGATCCAGGCGTACAGTCATGCAAGGACGCTTCCACTCGGAAGATGAGATCTGTAACAACGGTGGTGCGATCAGCTGCAACAATTGAATAATCATCTTGGTTTCAAAGCCGAAGACAGAGGAGCTGTTATCAACTCACTTACTTCACTCGGCACTTGCATTCCGTTTTCAGAAATGCAGCAGATGACTATCGATAAACTGTCAGTAGCGCGGGTGAAAGAAGCCTGTTGGCCAGTTTGCTTGATGATTCGAAAAGTAAGCTTTACAGTAGAGACACTCGAAGGGGTTCTGACCACTTAGAGTGAAGCAGC
>NW_008762024.1:0-600 GCF_000715545.1 Opisthorchis viverrini | reverse complement strand
TTGAGTAGATCGAGCGCCACCCTGCTGTCGTCAGCAGGCGTACCTAGGTAGTAGTTTTTATCCACATCTCCTTTGACAGGAGGAAATCCCCTGAATCCGGATTACTGGTTCACTGTTACTACGACGATGGCTGCTTTGAGATCCCAAGGCTGACATCCTCATTTCGTTTCTAAGCCATTTCTAATCACTTTGAAATCCCTCGCTACAGAAACCAATCAACCCCCAAATGAACGTCCCTGCCGCAGTTCACGTTCTTCGTCAAGCCAACTTTCCTGACGCAGCTTTGCGACTGGCGCAGCTGTCTGGGCGTTTCGCAGATCGTATCGGTATACTCATTGAAGATATGGATAATTGTGCCGCAGCATTGGAAGAAATTGCACAATTTCCATTTGATGAGGTGTGTTTCTCAACCCCGATTTTGGTTTTTACTCTCTTATCGTTCTGACTCTGCTTTACTGTTCTCCTTTTCTACAGTCAACTGATTCACCGTTCTCCATCCTCTCCGCCTCGTAACACAATTAAGTCCCATGCTGTTAGTATCCTACTGATTGCTTTTTTGCGTTTATCATCGTTTAGAAGGCATTCATTAACGGTTCAAAG
>NW_008762023.1:0-600 GCF_000715545.1 Opisthorchis viverrini | reverse complement strand
TTTTTTTATCGTGCCACGCAGTTTGTGTTCAATCTTTGGAGCATAACTTTGTGCGAAACCAGGTGTTGATCGCCCGTCATGCACATGTGTCACCTTTTTTGTTTGGTTGCTTATTTGTGCATTTTTCCTCGAGCTGCCATATGGTGGTCAGTGTTTATGTTGAGAGTTTGTGTTTTTCACCAAGGTTCTTCACCAAAACCTCTAGACATTTATGCTTGATACGCGATCAGAATACATTTGGGGTGGGCAAACCAAATGTTCCCAAAATGATCCTAGTTTCTAGAGAGCTGCTTACCGCTTTCATTGTTATCATCATCATCATCCATTGGTTGATGTATCTGAACTTTTGTGGGGCTCAAGATTTGGTTTGACCGTCGGGTCAAAAGTGAATTTGTCTATCTTGATTTGTTTTTCTCCTCCTCGGCACATTAATTTCTTCATTTGCCTGATTATTTGCCCATTTATTCTCAGTGAAACCGCCCCCATGAGCTTGCTCATTTGAGAAAACTAAGATATCATAAACGAGAGGTTCAGCTGGGTTCCTGGCGAATCTCTCGAAAGACCAAACTTGTTTGCAAATGGGCGCATTTCGCTAAAAAA
>NW_008762022.1:0-600 GCF_000715545.1 Opisthorchis viverrini | reverse complement strand
ACAGTTACCTCAGGCTAATAGCCGAGCAGCACGGTGGATACGGTAGGTAATTTTATACAACAAACTGTCAGAAGGCTCCTCGATCGGTTGAACCTCATCGTTTCCGTGCTTCATTCTCCGTGCTGTTCTGTGTTTCATTCATAGTGGACTTTGACCTAGCACAGGAGGATATGAAAGATTACGAAAAGTCCGATAGTCTTATTGGCACTAGCTTTAAACACATTAGATGAGGTTGAGCTGGTGTCTTCCTTTTGGTAACCAACAGAAATCAACAGAGCCAGCTTGGTCGGATAGCCCTTAGCTGCCGATGGCGACGCTCTGCTCTCGAAGGGTATCTTTACAAAAATACCCAACGTCGATTCAGATCATGGTCTATTCTGGTGTAAATCTTTGATAAACTCCGTGACGAAATCGAAAAATCGACCTTTTCGTTTATTCGTCGTACACTTTCCCACCCATCAGTTAACCAATCTCATCAAAGGTTAAACTGGCTGATGAAAAGTAGGAGTTTGGGCAGCCTGGCAGTATCCGAGCCATCGTACTTCCTTCTGGTGGCATGACAATCAGGCATCGAAAGGGTGCTTCAGCTGAACGATTTCG
>NW_008762021.1:0-600 GCF_000715545.1 Opisthorchis viverrini | reverse complement strand
TTTGTTTGCCATGGTCGCAAATATACTCTTGAACACATTCGTATGTACAAATATTCCAGGAATCTGGTCCTCCTTTTCTTGATGGATCTCGTGCTCAAGAGTGAGAAAACCACATTAGTTGATCTGTATCTCCCTCAGTGAATGCCATTGAAACATTTCATCGGTTCATTCAATGAGCTTATCACCTTAGCCTGTTATTCAGCTGTGGATGGAGTTGAATTAAAGAGGAACACTTTGAAGAAGGTCATAAAACGAATGTATGCGGTATGTGTGTTTTAACACTCAGCTGACACAGCATTTCATCCATGGGAATATTTTCACGCTGGTCATATTAGAGTTCCCATTCACTCGTGATCGCACCGTTTCAAAACTTCAGCGCTCATTTCCCCGACATTGCTTTGTATCGACCACTCATCGTCATCTGTTCATGGGCCAATAGATGGGCCACATCGAACGATGATGGCAGCGAATCACGTGATCTCATTCAGCCAACCAAAAATGTATCCGCTTCTCTCATGAGCATTGTTTATACGACACAAACAACGAGTGGTTAATAATGTGACCAGCGCTAACAATGAACTGCGCTTCTAAGTTTGTAAA
>NW_008762020.1:0-600 GCF_000715545.1 Opisthorchis viverrini | reverse complement strand
AAAAAAACTGTCATTAGTTGTGAGCACTCTGGATATCTACTTTGTAGATTACGTCTGGAAAAATTTGTGTTAAAAACAACGTAATTATTCCCCAATGCGTTCAATTTTTCTCTATCTCCAGAATGTCTAGAACCTTTGAACACAGGTGTGCGTGAATGAACCCAATGTCTGTTCGTGGTCGATTAGGGGGAAATCAAGAAAACCCAGTTGAAGAACCAACGACAGTTTTTTCCGGGCAAAGTCTGGGATTTCTTCACTCTCCGTACTTTCTGTATTAATTCTGATTTATTCCATGGAAAGCTTGCGGACGAAAAATGCTGAAAAGTTTTCGGCACGGTTGTAGACATAACTTGATGACACCGAATGAATACATTCCAACTCCATTTTTACCTTATTCCGGAGAGCATGATTTCTTGACTCGACTGCTACACCAGCTAATGCTTCTCCCACGTGGAATATATCCAGAGTTCCAGCTCAACCCGCAAACCTTAATAGAATTTCTAGTCGTAACAGCGACAAAGTGCACCAAAACAGACCTTGTGTGTTTTTCGCTTTTGCTTGAAATTTTTCAGAAGGAACCTGATGTGTGGCTGATATGAA
>NW_008762019.1:0-600 GCF_000715545.1 Opisthorchis viverrini | reverse complement strand
GAAGACGTTCCATGACTTTCCGTTTTTTACTGCTTGTTGATTAGGTTCCGTGTGAGTTAAAATGTGTAACTTGCCAAATGGGAACATGCCAAAAGCGAATTCCGATTTGGTTTTAATACACCCCACGGACTTGTGGTGCCTGTCAAGCCGCGTTTTTCCTAATTCTGTTTTAGTTGAGCTGACATCCTTTCCCGGATTTGTTTGTCAATATGAAATACACCGGATATTCGAGCAAAACAAGTATCTCACACGCATTTTGGGCTTAACCGTTTGCGCCACCATTCGGACGCTCTGTATCCGGCGTAAAATCAATAGAGTGAAGCCAAGAGCGGGCAGCAGGGTGAGATTCAATAGCCAACTCAAGGCCAATAATTACCAAATCAGACGGGGATAACTGAACGGCTTAGACCCACAAGGGGTGCGAAAGTTATTCTGGTCTGCTCTGTTTCTGTGTTCCTATAAACTATCGGTGCGTGTGAGGGGATCTTCACCAGGAACCGACACCCGTTTCCATCAGAGCTGGCGGCAATTCATTGCTGAACATGAACTATGTTGAATTGTTTCACCTAAATTTATGAGAAAATGCTCAATCTCGGACAA
>NW_008762018.1:0-600 GCF_000715545.1 Opisthorchis viverrini | reverse complement strand
CTAGGATGTTACCTCACCGATTGAACAGATGATGAGCTGTGTTCAGGAACAGAGTGGTCACGTGGCGCGGCTTGGCTCGTGGAATGGTAGTAACAGGTAAAACGATGACTGTTTTGTTTCTTCTTGGGGTTTATGCTGTATAGTGTTTCCTGGTCAGTTATCGCATGGTTTTATCAAGTACGAAGGAATTACTTTGCATACAGGTTGAATAAAAAAGTTCGACCATATAGAAATTGATCAGACAGGCCTTGTCCAACCATACCAGTCACGCAAGAAGCGGCTGGTTGCTCAGTATGCGAGATCGACCGTTCAGATCTCAAGGACAGGTATGTTTGTTTCAAAGATCAATGATTGATTTTGTTCAAAACTTGCGTAAAATGACTGAAAATGTCAAAATGGAATCTACGAACAGTCCGCTTTTTCCGGACACATCTGCTGTGGTGGGCCTGATATTTCCTCTCCTCTTGTAAAGAAGTCGTGGGCTGTCAAGGATTTACCGTAACCATATGAGTAGTACGTTCCGTCAAGAAGGTCCAGGGATGTTCCACTCGGAGTAGTGCCAATCACTATCTGTTGAAACGACTAGAAATTGATGGAACA
>NW_008762017.1:0-600 GCF_000715545.1 Opisthorchis viverrini | reverse complement strand
TGTATGTGACGAACTAACGAAAAATGGTTCCCGATGTTGTGGTAATAGCATCAGCCGATAACTTGAGTTGTTCACATTTAGGATTGACACTCCGGCACCAATATCTTTTACATCAGACATCCCCCCAGTGAGTCTGTCCTGTTCCAGTGTGAACCATGTTTTTGACACGAACCTTTCCATTCGTCCAAACTTTGAGTTTCACCATTTCCTCATCCCTTCGCGTGCCTTTCGCCACCCTGACCACATACTCAACCACCCAAGGTCAGGCAAGCAACGGTTTTTCAGTTTTAGTTCAAGCACACATGCTTAGCAAATGAGCTAGCCGTTCCTAAGAAATTTATTGACTCGCTGATTGACGCTTAGGACCGAGGCTTTCGACCATGTCTCTCGCGCCAGTTCTGATAGTTTTGTTCAGATACTGCGGCTGACTTGGAAGGCACAAGCGGAAAAGTGGTTTAGCGCTGCTTCCAACGCGGAGCAGTAAGATTTCCAGCCCATGGACTCTCATAGAAGTGTCTAATAGTCCTTTGAACTGGGTTCTACATGGAGCGCCCACAACTGCAGCAAATACCCGAAATGATAAAACTTTTGCCTAATGAA
>NW_008762016.1:0-600 GCF_000715545.1 Opisthorchis viverrini | reverse complement strand
TCACTTCTCTGGAGAATCCAAAACACTATTTTGATCTCGTATGCGACTTCTGGAAAAATGCCGAAGGAATGAATGACCTTGGTTGGCTCCTCAATTGATGCTTACGCTTGCCACCTTATTAGAAAATGAGAACAATGTCGTCTGTGCACTCCAAGTCAACAACGTCTTCGCTTGGAGAAATACGGACACCGTGGTTTTGGAGACATTCCAGTGTTCGCTCAATTATCTCGTCACTAACGAAATTAAACACTAAAAATTGATGTCCAAGCTTCAAGCAATTTACGAATGTTGTCCAAGATCCTTGCTTAAATCCAGTTGGATACGCCGTTCCACAGAGGTGGCGCTCAGAATTTTGCAGGGTTGCAGAGAGTAAGAGTCAACAATGGAAGAAGCGTTCCCCGAAGCAGATTTCAATAGATAGTTTTCGTAAGCTTACTTTACAACAGGGTTTGAAAGCTTCTCAAAGGCCAGGTGAGGTGTGAGCATCCTACACACCAATGAGAAGAGTAGCGAGAAGCAGAAAACAACAAGCGCGTATTCGGGATCTGCACGAGTGCTCCAGAACGAGCGACAATCATTACTTGACCCACGCCACCTGTA
>NW_008762015.1:0-600 GCF_000715545.1 Opisthorchis viverrini | reverse complement strand
CTGCGCCTACCTGATGAACCCCAAGAAGTCGAAACCTTTTGTGGGTTTTCGATTGTTGAATTTGACCGCACTCCATTTGGTCATCTGTCTACTACAAGTAAAAAAATTTTGACCGTATTTCCTTGTTTTTCATGATGATCTTCTTTTCAGAATGTTAGTTTTGCGTACTCTACACCAGTATACAATTGTCGGACCACAGAACCTGGTTGGAAAATGGACTAATTTTTCTCTCAAGTGTAATATGTGGGCCTGGTTGTGTGCTGAACTCAAATGCACATATGACTATCAAATCAATACGCCATTTCAGCCATCTCGGTACTAATCTTGAAAGAAGGTCTCATTTGAGCGTATGATACTGAAAAATTTTTGTTTCATCGTAAAATGCAGCTTAAGTCCTGGTTTTTTGATCCGCATAGATTGGAATGGGTACCGTGCCGCGTACCAAATGTACCTTATTACTTGTAACTTTCATCTATTCTCCATGTCGGGCAGATGATTCGGTTATGCCCCCTTGTTCCACGGAACCATAGAATCGAATCTAGTAATATGTCCAAGTTTATTGCCTGTAGTTTGTGGGAATTGAGTTTCGTACGTATATCG
>NW_008762014.1:0-600 GCF_000715545.1 Opisthorchis viverrini | reverse complement strand
CACATCATGTATTGATATTTTGGTAGCCATGCAGTGCTTCACTCAGTACAACGGATCAAGGCCGAGATTTGTTGACGGATGCAAATATTGCATAGTAGGTCCTACGCTTTTCAATTTGTTTATTCCAAATGTTCCATGTATCCTTCCATGGACGCGCATCCTTTTACTTTTTCCCATAGTTCGACAGCCGCCTGTCAGAACCCTACAGTTGTACCACTGACAATTCTTGTGACTATATCAAAAAGGATTGTTGCGACACAGAGTTTTGCAACATCAATAAGACGAAAGGTATGTTAGCCTGGGTAAAAACACAACTCCTCTACACGTTTTGAGAAGAAACGGTGGGAAATCTTTTCACATTTTTCTTTTCCAGCTGAAGAATTCCAAAATTCCAAACTACGGTGAGTTGTCATCCTCTTACTGCTAGGCCATTCTTTTCGACCACGATACTGCTAACTTCACTTAACTTGTAGGAGTAAGTTTGCAATAAACATCCTAACATTGTCATAGACATCACATGCTATGTTGATGCAAGCTTTTCTCAGTTTTCAGGATGTAGATACTGCAAGGTAACTCCCGGATTACTCGAAAAGCAGCAAT
>NW_008762013.1:0-600 GCF_000715545.1 Opisthorchis viverrini | reverse complement strand
TTGCCTACGGGCTGCTTCAGGTATATAGTTAACAACTGGCGCCATTAAAGCGTTGCGATTGCGCTAGCAGCTTTCGGGTGATTGAAGTTCACTCCTATGCCCCTACGTCCCCATCACTTGAGTTCAAATTGAGATATACCTGAGCATGTGAGTGTCAGTTTCGAGTTGCAAATGTGCGCGTCGATGTGCTGGAAGGAAAACTGTTGAATCAGAAGGTATCGCATATAAAAGAAGTGCAGATTTTTGCACCTGATTCTGCAAGGAATCACGTGCCTTGTCAATAGACACTACATGAGAAAATCTGAAACCGCTGACAAACCAAAGAAATCAAGGTGAACTATGAACATGTCTTCCCAACTGTTGCTTTGTTTAGCAATCGGATTCCGGGTTAGTTTGGGTGAGTGTGCGTCAATTCGTGAATGTTACTGGTACCAACATTAACTGATATGCAAGAGTCCTCCCTACTTTTGAAACTCTTATTTCCAAATGCACTTACCTTTTCCCAAATAAATATGGATAATAACTGATTTTCGAAACAACCATTTTCTTGCTGTTTTCAAAAAAACAATGTGTTTCATTGCAGCTTGTCCAGTTAAAGGT
>NW_008762012.1:0-600 GCF_000715545.1 Opisthorchis viverrini | reverse complement strand
TTGTATGTGTTTACTAACTGCCTGAGCTAGCGTACACCCAGTGAATTTGCGTGAATCCCAAAATGAGAGTGACCGGAGCTATCTGAAAATAGTAGGTGGTCCTAATAACATCACAGACGCTGTATAAGGTGGATGAATAGATGCACCCGTTTGCTACGGTCTGTATTAGCCCCAGTTGGTTAAACTAAAACTAAACTAAAAGGCAGTGGAAACGCGAACTGAGTGCTACACGGGACGATCGATCCAGACGTAACACTGTAGAAGACATTCGGAACCACTGAAGACCTGGGCAAGCAATGCGTGGACTCGTCTGCTGAAGACACACAACTACCCACTTATTTTCTCTAGGCATTCACAAACGTTTGTTTCAGCAAAAAATTCCCCTCAGTTCACTAGTACTACATGTCACTGCGAAACTCAAATAACCTTATAGCCATTTTGCGCATAAAAGGATAAGTAACGCTTGCAAGGATGAAAGAGTGGCTAAGACGCACCTGACGTATCTACAACAGCTTTCTAGTCAAAGTAAAACGAACGGCTATGACTGTCTGCAGCAAAAAAACGAAAAAAGGTGAATTCGATCAACTTCACAAAACTGTT
>NW_008762011.1:0-600 GCF_000715545.1 Opisthorchis viverrini | reverse complement strand
CCGACAGACTGCAGTTCTGAGACTGAGAAGGAAGGATATTGCAATCCCAGCAAGTGATATGAATGCTCAATTTTGACGACTAAGTCCAGAAGAACCCAGTTAGGTGGTATATTTGGGGTCGATGCTCAGCATAAGAATAATGAGGAACGACTGCATCAGTTGTGCGCTGACCGTCGTCGGTTCCTAGTCGGTAGGAATTTCCAACACAAACGCTCACATCGAGCTACTTCGAGGCCACCAACTACAAGACATTCATGCACTCAATTCGATCATGTGTCTAGCAGTTATCGATGAAGAGCATCAGGTAAAAATTGTCATTCCTTCTGGGGCACGCAATTTGACTCTAATCATGCCACTGGGCGAGCCCAGTTAGCACATCACTGTCATTCAGGATCACGCTTACCAAGGCAGAGCAGTTCCACTCATCAACTTTGACAAGTCTCAGTAGCTCAAGAGTATCAAGCTGACCTGGCTGGAAAGCTACTGCAAACGCACAGTCATATGGATGAAGGAGATTGCTCGAAGGTTGACTGGAAGCCAAGCTCTCGACATTCATAACCGTCTGTCCAAACCATATGACTCGACTAAATGAACACTGGA
>NW_008762010.1:0-600 GCF_000715545.1 Opisthorchis viverrini | reverse complement strand
GAACTGAACTGAACTGAACTGAACTCAGGTAGCTTCATCTAGCTGCTGTCAATCTTGGCACATCCATATTCTTATTCCATAACACTTTGGATTGTTTACAATTCCGATTCATCTACATGATCATCGAGCTACGATCAGTCACGCTTTTGATGAAGGGTTGCGGCAGGAAATAGCTTGCAAGACGTGGAACTAATGAAAACTATGTTGGGGATTGAACGTCCACTTTTATGAAAAGAACGAAGGTGCTAGTGATGTGAGTACCACATTTGGCCACAAGTTGATTTGCTGGACGTTTAACTAAGAGTAATTTTGAGACTGAGGCCCGCCTTACGTGACGCCATGAGTGAATGCATTGGCTAGTAATGTATGCATACTTTTGCAAACCCATAATTCCGTGCATCCACGGATCAACTGACCTACTGACTTGTGCTTACGGAATTCAGCGAATACTGCCTTGAAACACATGAGCTCATCCCTCTTGGACAAGCCATTTACCGTTGGCCTATGGTGGCTTGACACAGCCATGCGGATGTCGCGAAACGTTTCCCGGACAATATGCGCAAGCTAAAATAAGCGAGAAGAATAGTTGTGGGAGGTTGT
>NW_008762009.1:0-600 GCF_000715545.1 Opisthorchis viverrini | reverse complement strand
CTCTATCATGTCAAAAATATGTTGAATGTTCCGACTCTCCCTCAGATCACAGGACGTTTTCGGTTGCATTTGACCTCAACTGTGATCGAACTCTTGCCTAGGTCACTTTGTAGTATACAGGGCCCAATAATTGGCCCGAAATCTTCCAGAAACGCTTAGGATTTTTCCACATTAAGCCCCATCATCCAGAGGCTTCAATTTCAAGTTTTACCGACTAACCTTGCAGTATCTGATTCAAATCGAAACGTTTCCGCTGAAACGTGACCATGGAGGCTCCTGTGAAATAATATCTAACCAAAGATCTTTCCAAAATGTATTGGCGACTTTGACGTTCGCTACTATATCATTTCCTACACGCCCTTCATTTCCGCTGCGTTTAATCTACGAGCTATGAACAAGGTATTGCAATGAGCTGCCCATCGGACTTTCAACCAGCCTTACCGGTACCCCCAAGTCGCAAAAACAAGTAATCAATCGGTCCTTCTTCAGCTGCAGTAATTGAGCTGCCTTGTTGGACGCAGTTTCATCCAACTTCTTTCAAACAAAGAAGACAAGGTTTCATTCAAACCTCGCCCAAACAGTTCGAATATTGCGGGCACC
>NW_008762008.1:0-600 GCF_000715545.1 Opisthorchis viverrini | reverse complement strand
TACAGTCAGAATAAAAGCATGGGTTTGTGGTGGATGGCAAAAAGCGTAAGCTGGGGTGATGAAGTAGTAGGATTAGCAGTGCACATGAGTGGTAGCAGGAATCCTAAAATCATGATGTGCATGGAAACTGTGGTGACTCGCTGGTGTCAATATTGTGGTAGATTCGGGTAAAAAGCTCCTTAAAAGAGTGAGTTTATGACAAGACACATGCCGGAACGCGAAGTGTATACAAAATTATCCACTTTGAGGGGAGCACAGACTGAAGGTCTACTAAGATGATTGAATCCGGACGAGAGTTTCAGCGTCCCTATGGTGGCTAGGGCCAGGTGAACAGTTCGTTAGTATGTGCAATTAATGGAACGAGGAGGCAAATGCGTATGGTCAAGAATAAGCAGTAAATGGTTGTGGAACTGCCATCAAGCGAAGTGTGACAGAGCCACGTCATCATTGGCATGAAATACTTCGGTCTTCGAAGAGCACCTTAAAGGACGTCATTTTCATTTTCATTGGACTGGGATGTGGAGGTTTCTGAACAGCGGAATATTTCTCAAGCTGGCCAGGAAATCCAAGGAGGTGGAACGAAGCCGAGCTAAGATCTCA
>NW_008762007.1:0-600 GCF_000715545.1 Opisthorchis viverrini | reverse complement strand
ACCCCAGAGAGTTCTTTTCAACCAGGTATCTCCCGTGGAAAATCATTCCGTCGACCTATGATATTCCTGCAGCCTGGCACTTGAAGTCTTCTTTGGAATCAAATTAGCCAGTTGGAGAACTTTGACCAGGGCGCCCCCGTAGTTGAGTGTCAGTCTTATCGCATTTCAGCCTGGGCCTTCCGGTCCATGGGGTTGTTTGCTTAGAACCGATATTGGTCGAGAGGAACGGAGAAGACCTCAAGGTATTTCAATTTGTCACCTCCTTAGGGCGCTTAACAAACCAGCCCATTAGCGAAAATAGATGGTCGTATTCTGGACAAACAAAGAACCCGTTAGTAGAGTATACGGACTGAATGCTGCCCCAATTGGGGACTTATCGACTGGCCGGGGGCAAGTGGAAGGACCTTAACTTGGAGACAGACACCACTGAGAGATTTATAACAAGCAACACAGTGGAGGGCGACAGTTTAAAAGGTGGATCGCTACAGAAATCCACAGAAACATACACATGTTCCACATCCGGTAATGCGCATTCGCCGATCTCAGAGAATTTACTGAACTACCTTAGAGTACGTGATTAAAGACCTTCGGAGTTCACAC
>NW_008762006.1:0-601 GCF_000715545.1 Opisthorchis viverrini | reverse complement strand
ATATATATATATGTGATTTTACGTAACAAGGTAAAAGTCCTGTAAAGCGTCGGGAAAATAACTGTCACCCGTTATGTCGTCTAGAGCAAAATTACCAAGTCATAGCTTAGGATTCCTTAAAGGATAAATAAACATTCAGGTCACTGTGTATGTAGCTGTCTGCACGCTGTTGATATTATTGGTCAAATCAACCCAATGGCATCCAAGGAGTACGCGAGTGATTTTCAGCCAGTTCAATCGGATGCATTCGGACCTATTCATCCGCAACATGCCATAATTCTGAGATTTGTCAGGATATCAACAAAAGTGAAAATTAGGTGACATATCCTACCACCAAATCGCAAAGCAATTATTTGAGGGATAAAAGTTCATGCCGTTTGGTGAAAAATACATCCAATATTTGTAATGTTTGCGAATTTAACTCATACGTTTCCAAGTACTTTTTGAAACTGAAGGGGAGAATCTTTAGTCGCTTTGTTTACTTAGGAGAATCAAGTAAATTTGGTTCCTTGTTTCTCTTAACTAGCCGATTTTCGGTCAAAAATTTAGCTTGGAGGATTAGCTTAAGTGATAATTGTCAACCATAATCGGCTGCTGTAAT
>NW_008762005.1:0-601 GCF_000715545.1 Opisthorchis viverrini | reverse complement strand
AGTTGTACTGAAACCCCACAGAAGTTCGGTTTCAACAGAGCGGTGACTATGAACGTTATACCGTTGAGTAGTTGGTTATTTTTCCACTTTTTGGGGTAACTTTTACTGTCTCATTCGCGTGGGCCTTTACGGATGGGTGTACTGCTCATGAAAGTACACTACTAACGGTAGATTTCAGTACGATAGTTCGCAACCAAAATTACTCTTTGTAAACATGTTACGTCCACTTGTGGGCCAGACATTCGTAAGTATACAGAAGCGAGACTATGTTGATTTATTTGTGACAGACTAAGTGATTGGATCACTGCGATGCAAGATCACACAAAATGAAGCAAAGCGAATACCGTTCATGTAAAGACCACTCCCAGGCGTTCTGTTTATAGAGTGGTGGTGATTGCATTTCGCTTTGTGAATGAACACAGCATTTGGAGCAGTCAACTGCTAAGTTAGTGGGGTAGAGGTTTTTCATGGTGTGAGCGCTACCAACCAGTTTTGATGACACTTGAAATCGGTTACTTACTACTTGGATGTGTTTTAAGTAATATCGTTCGGGAATTTTTCGCACCGCCAACACCGTCTACCAGGGTTCGCACACTTGAGT
>NW_008762004.1:0-601 GCF_000715545.1 Opisthorchis viverrini | reverse complement strand
CACTTTAGTACTCACGTGTTAGTGTTGAATGATCCGGTTGGTCATGAACATCCATTCCGAAGCTGTTTTACAAACATCAGAATATAGCACTGATGTCCACCTAATCACTAGTATTATGACCTAAGTTTACTCGTTCGGGTCGACGAAGGTTTCGAATGTGTCCTTGGTTGAGCATATGTCTTACTCACTGTTATTGTAAAGTTGCGCTTTGTGAAGCCTAGCAGAACCTTCCCATTTGAATAGATATTTTGCCTTTCGACGAAGGCAAATCTATGCTGGAAAACCGAAAAGCATTGTATAGATCTCTGATCTTTATTGGGTGTCAGCAGCAGTGCGCATCTCACTTCAGTAGGGCATTACTAAACGTTCAGTGACAGGGGACTGATCGGCAGTGTGATTGGCCTTCACTTAGACAGCACACAGCGTTACTCATCGTTCAATTAGGGGGAACCACATCACGTGGATTGAATGGTCCCTCGGGAGTTAAATTTTCAGAGGGAAGTTTCAACGCCATTGCTTGGTTATCAGAAAAGGGACACTGGCTGGGCTTGAATATCTAGATGCCTGAACTCGCAACCTTGCTGAACCTCGTCTGTCGAAC
>NW_008762003.1:0-601 GCF_000715545.1 Opisthorchis viverrini | reverse complement strand
TAGCAGATCCAGCGGTTGACTTGAGTTTTTGAACAGTTCAGCCCTAAGGAAAATAAGTAAGTTGGAAAACTTGGACTCCAGCTGATTAGCGGCGTTCTTAGCGGTTGTTTGTCGTGCAACGTGGGTAGCCACAAATAAGCGTAATGGCAGAAATAAGCTGACACGCACTCACAGTCGCTTTCGTCAAACCGCTGTGTCAATCACATCATTCGTGCATCATCACCAATAATGATGTGCACACTCTACCAAAATCAAGAGAAACAGATCCTAAATACGCCTTACATATCCATCTACCTCGTGTAGTAAGACATTGTTTATGATCGCCCCACCCGCCGGTTTGATCATTACACGGGACTAACTTGCAGTATGCGTTATTTCTTGAAAGGTGTGCAAACGTACTCAGGTGATTGATTCAACTTGGGCTTGACAGAAATGTATTAAATGATCTACATGTTTCCTGGTGAATGGAAGCTTGCTTTTATTCCGCCGGGATGTGGTCTTTCTTTGGGAATAGTATAAGGTTAAGTACTCTCCAAAGTGCATATGGTGGTTGCATTTATGTAACCAAACATAAAATTCTCGCCTTCCTTAGTTGACATAT
>NW_008762002.1:0-601 GCF_000715545.1 Opisthorchis viverrini | reverse complement strand
ATTCAGTTGTCTTTTGCTTATCCCTATTGTTTTCGGTGATAACCAACTGCCTATATGTCACAGTTCAGTGAATGCGACACTCCGTCGGCGTGGTATTGACTGATTTGTTCCAAATCAAGCAACTTATCCCAAAAAAAAACAAAGTGATTTTCTCTCGGTCCTTGCTTTTAACGCTATTCCTGGGTTAACCGTTGGTTTTGGGCCCTGTTGTTACTATCGCTAATGGTAGCGCTTTATCGTTCCTTGCCAAAAGAACCATCAAATTAAATAAAAAAGCATCTTATATTGAGGGACGTCTAGATGAAGATATTGTTTAAAAAGAGCTCCAATATATCAACCAAAGGCGGTTTATTCCTGAGGTATCATTTTTTGGAGGTAAAACCATATTTCAATCCACCTACAGCGTTGGCGGTGAAGCTGACCAATGTCGAAGGATGGAGAAGCTCTGTATATCTGTTTCCTTTTTTTGGAAATCATTAGCAGCTCAACCTCACGATTCTCCAGGGAGATTCGAACCCGCAACTTCCGAGCTGTGAATCTGAGCCATTCGACCACGAGCGGATGATCAGCAGTGGAAAGGATGTAACATCACCCATCCCAC
>NW_008762001.1:0-601 GCF_000715545.1 Opisthorchis viverrini | reverse complement strand
ACTTCGTCGATCTGTGGAATCAAAGCAAAGGAATTGTCAGTCTTATCGGTACCATTCTAGTCAAATATGGAAATAAAAAACACAGTGTCAAAACACTACCGAGAGCAGGAAATCCACTGGTCAGTTTGTACAGAAAAGCCGAAAAGAGGTTTGAACACAATACAAGCAATTTTTTAGTTCCGATTTGGTGGGAATGTCAAGACTAAAGGAGAGGAATTGCGATAAGACCTTTAAATTTACTTAAAAATGGATGAAAATGAAATCTACTGAGAATCGGTTCCATAGTATCAAAGTCTATCAAGATTGTCGTACACCAACACCACACGGGGGATGGTAGCTCCATGGGCTTGAAATGAAAGGAAGTCATCATCATGAAGTGAACAAGTTCGTCTAAACGTAGCTCACATTCTCTTCTTCACCACTAGCAGTGAACAAAGAAGGCCCTACAGTAAAGGGGGTGGGGGTGATCTATGGTTTAAAAAATCCATCTCTGGGATGTACGGTCCCCTGAAATACGCCTACGCGTTCCAAAACCATTTGACCATCAGATCAGGGGAAGACGTTATCAGTGGGACTAACCTAACATCCTTTGTAAACTGTA
>NW_008762000.1:0-601 GCF_000715545.1 Opisthorchis viverrini | reverse complement strand
TTACTGTGTTTACCGCTATTTTTTTTATCGAGGTGGACATTCAGGAAGCACAGCTTCGGATGTCGGACGAGGGTGCTTAATGACAGGACCCGAGAACAGCTAACAGGGTCCCACGTCTTAGCACACCTTGAAGTGTTGGAGGAACGATGTGCGTATAGACGCCCCACAGTCATGATGTTCTTTGATTTCAGGAGTGCGTTTGAATCTGTCGGCCGGTTAGTTTTTTTCAGCATGTTTGTTTACCGGGGTATGCCTCCATAAGGTAGTGAATGTCATGCACTGTTTGTATCTACACACGTTTGTGCGCGTGATAACCTACGGAGAGCTCCCCAAAAGCTTTTCCACAAGCAGTTGTGTCCGACAGATGTGTAACTCATGAGTGAAAGATCCAGCTAGGGTTCAGGTGGGTGCTTTGTGAAAACTATTTGGCATGCAAATGAGTGTTTTGTCGAACCTTTCCACGTTTCTTTAATTTCGTAATTGCTGTGGTATCGAGGTCTTCAGGTCTCTTTGAAGGAGTTCCTTGTCAGTCTGGAATGTGCAGACGACCATTTTTTAATCATTTCTGAATAAAATTCGTTCAGCTGTAGCGCCCTTTCGG
>NW_008761999.1:0-601 GCF_000715545.1 Opisthorchis viverrini | reverse complement strand
AGCTTATTTCCCAGTTTCCTAAGGCCGGCGCGACAATCCTGGTTGCCAAATCAAAAAGCCAAAGAACCAGTGAAAGAACCGGGGATTCACATCTTCAGGTGTTAGTTTACAAGAGAATGTTCGTCAGCTAATCTCTCTAAAGCATCCATGTCCTCATTGTTTGCGCCCTACAGAACTTTATCATACTTACTTTGAGTATGACCGTTAAAATGGATCCTTTTCACTGGCCTTTCAGAATTTAAATTAAAGAGGTGACTTTGTTGTTGGCAGCCATTTTGCTGGTTGTGGAATGCACAGTACCGCTGTTGTAAACGCAGCTATCAAAGACAAACAATTCACGACATTTGAATATTTGGCTCTATAAACCCGTACATGTGAAGTCTAGCAAGCGCGGTGTCGCGTTGTGCCCCATTAGTTCGATGAACACCCATTGTAATTCAACGAAAGCTGTAGAGAAGATTAGTCTGCTATAGCCAGGCACCGAAGTAATGAAGTGCAGCCTGACAGCGATTTTCACGCTCATTTAACTTGGAGTGGAAAATTCAACAAAACCACACGTCCTAACTCTCCAAATAGATGAATTCGCAAAATGGTTCGTTGA
>NW_008761998.1:0-601 GCF_000715545.1 Opisthorchis viverrini | reverse complement strand
ACCACGCGACCGCCGAACTAACCTGTACATACAATGTTCTTGAATTCAGCGGACTACTCTGTTAAGTCCGCTCTTGGATTGCATTAGGGCTACTCTAATATGTGACAACATCCTACCGAACTTTACTTTTTTTGCCACTCTGCTTAACAATATTACTTGCCTGTCACACGGGTGTCTAAAAAGTCTGAAAATAGAGCGAAGCATTAAGCTACTTGCATATGTGGTCATGCAAGGCCATAGCATAAGATTCAGTAGGATCACTAAAAGAGAGAAACCTCCCCACCACACTCTCCGCAACATCACAGCGTGATGTTCCTGTATCATGGAGTTCACGGAAATCGATTCGAATGCGCTTCTCTGAGGCTGTATGGAAGAAGCTACTTTTATCCTAGTGGATTTACTCCACTGACTCGAAACAACTACAGTCTGAACCCTTGGCTCACATGTCTGAGCGTAGCCTATCGGAAAATTCCATTCCCCAATAAGAAAAAAGGATGATGTTCACTTCTGGCAGCGGGGCTGGCATGCTAAAAAACGAATGTAATCTAACTGCTAATGACATTTAGAAACGTGAAGCGGATGTTGTAGCCAGAAAAACTGA
>NW_008761997.1:0-601 GCF_000715545.1 Opisthorchis viverrini | reverse complement strand
CAAATCGATATGCGAGGTTTGTTTCTCAGGTCGCTACACTTTTACACCCAGTAGACTACTTGCTAAATCAGGGACTTACGTGAATTCGAAATCATGAACAACAGGAGGCGTTTTTACAAGCGAGACGTGATCTCACAAGCTCACTGGTGCTCACTCATTTTCAGTCAAAACAGCCCATATATCTTGTCAGTGATGCTTCACCATAGGGTTTGGAATCAATGTTATCGCAGAAGGGCAAATGGGGAATCCTTAAATGAATCGCGTATGCTTCATGAACACTGTCGCATGCCAAGAGGAGTCACGCAATAAATGACAGAGAACATTGGCAATTCTGTTTGGAGTGACTCGTGTTCAGCACCAGCTTTTCGAGCAAACGTTCGACATATATACAGACCACAAGCATTTACTTGGAACTCACGGCGGGAATGAACCACCACCTTGAATGACGTTACCCAGAAAGGAACGCTGGACCCTAAAACCTGCTTGCTATCGGTATAATTTACATTACGCTCCTGGACTAATGAATCTCGCTGCGGATGCTCTAAGTCGCCTACCGTTACAGGATGTGCCATTCCACGCACCGAACAACAACAAACGCCAA
>NW_008761996.1:0-601 GCF_000715545.1 Opisthorchis viverrini | reverse complement strand
ATATACCTGAACTACCCACATGTTTGCAGGAATCGTTGTCACCAACGGTATGTTTTATTCAGATATTTTAGATGACAAAGGCATTTATAGGCTAAATCTTGTTTATTCCACTAAAATTTTGAGGATGTTTGTGACTCTTCAACTGGTTGAGTGATCCACAGTCTGATACATAGGTTAGAGTCTTCCGCTCAGGTTTCCCGGGGAGGGTTTTCTCCTGTCAGTCAGCGGCTTCCATTCACCTAAGGGACAAAAGCATAAAGGATGTTGCCCTCCAAATTCTCAGTACCGAGTGGTACAGTTTCCGGCACGAGGAATCGCATGAAATAGCAGTTAAGTGTTTCATTCCGGCCTCGAGAATAACTTTATTCTAAGCACGAACTACCCGAAATGAAATAAATTTTTTCTCAATAGAAATGTGCAATCTGGGCTTGAAACTCCTACCATGTTCTTGCCGCGTAGAAATTGGGTCATCGAGCTAAATGTCTTGAAAACTCTGTCCAGACGTGATACAGGTAAATCAGTCCCACGTGAGGTAACGATACTCTTACAGGGAGGTGTCAAACACCTCCAGACGCGTTTCATATTCAACAGACTCAAAACC
>NW_008761995.1:0-601 GCF_000715545.1 Opisthorchis viverrini | reverse complement strand
TTTTTCGATCGAAGAAGGGCGTCCCTGTTTACACATCGACCGTTGGCGACGCTGGGCTGCAATGCTCTTGGACTACGATTTCAATAATTATCAGTCCACTGATGCCATTGGCCAAGCTGAGACATCATCAAGACTCATGGATTCTCACTGTAAACAACCTGAGGGTGCTGTTGTTGCCGCAATAACAGTGGAGCCAGCAGTTAACGCGATGCTTGCTACTACACTCCATGCAATTCCAGTTTTTTCTGCGATGGTTGGCGACGTCACTGCACATGATCGATTAGTTCAAAGGGTACTCCATTTCCACCGCACACACTGGCCTCCAGTGTGTTCCGATAAGCAAATTTAACCGTTCTACCAACATCGACCCTCACTTTCTGAGGTTGATAGTTGCGTACTCTTCTCAGAACGGATGATTGTGCCTCCGAATGACAGAGCGATGTCTTTTAAGCCATTTCACTTTGGACATCCCGGTATTAGCCGCATGAAGGCGTCATCCGTCCAAAACCACATTCGCCAACCGTTATAAACACATATATGAAAGCTCAGTTCACCCGGCGTCACGGTGCTATAACATATTTATACCTGGCCAGTCTGTGCT
>NW_008761994.1:0-601 GCF_000715545.1 Opisthorchis viverrini | reverse complement strand
GTCCTGGTTGTTATTCAGGTACGGTTAACCGCAAAACGTACGAATTCTGGTTTTAACGTGCTGTTGACTTGTTCGGATAATCATGCCAGGTTTCTAAACATGGCATCGCATTAGTCGTCAGTTCTCGTGGAAGAACTGATATTTGTCAAAATTTAGCCCGGATGTTTCCGGATCCCATAACTTTGTCTTCATTGGAACTACCACGGTCCCTGTACAAGGATAAGAAAGGTAACCCTTTGATTAGTGGTTTCGGGCTGTCATGCTCCAGACTACGTGTTCGCCGATAACTTTGCGTATTTGAAGTAAACCTGATTTCACGTCCGACTGAAAGCTTCACCAGCTAAACCAGTTGGTCGGGCAACGCAGATTCAGTGTGAATCACACATCTCGCGCTCTTGATACGAGTTATGAGTGCATGTTAATCATGAGTTTATTCGGGCGTCCATTATTGGAGCTATTCGTCTGGGATCGCTCTCACGATTCCCGCCAGATTCTGGTACACCAGTCTAGCAGTTATTTATCGCGCGGGTGGCACGACAGATACACTACTCATGAGGCTGCTGAATTAAAAAACATAAACGAGAGATTTAGTTGGGTTCCA
>NW_008761993.1:0-601 GCF_000715545.1 Opisthorchis viverrini | reverse complement strand
TGGTCAGTGGGAATGGAACATATTAAACGAAATGTTGAGAGTAGTGTATCTTCAGGTTGCGGCCTTCTTGAATGAAGGAATCGCGACAATGCGTCGGCTTGTCCAAGGCTAGTGGGGACTGGTACTTGATCTTGAGATTATATCCCAGGATCAGTGTGGCCCATCGCTGGAGGCGGTTGGCAGTATATGCTGGGATTCCTTTCTTCAAGCCAAACACAGCAAGGAATGCCTTATCATCGGTCAGTAGAGTAAACTGACGACCGTAGAGCATTTCATAAAACTTCTTGACGACGAGCACGATCACCAAAGCTTCCTCTTCTATCTGGCTGTAATTCCTGGTTGCGCCTGCGCAACCGCCTTCTGGCTGCTGTCGCGAAAAACATGTGAAATCGCCGCGGCTATTCCACAGTTTGAGGCATCTGGCGCCACAACGACTTCCAGAGATGGATTGTAGTGGGTGAGTAGCAAATCGGAACTCAGCATTGATTTGACACAGTCAAAGGCGCGTTGGCCTTCTTCTGGCCATATCCACTTAAGGTCTTTGGTGGTCAGCTGATTTAATGAGTCTCGGAGGCGATGCATAGCTGCAAATATACGAATT
>NW_008761992.1:0-601 GCF_000715545.1 Opisthorchis viverrini | reverse complement strand
AAATTTCATTGTCCACCCAAGCAATCATATGGTGAGCTTCTTTCCTAGCACCACTTGGACCCCTTGGATGGCTAGATGGGAGTCAAGAGCTTGGACCGGTGCAATTTATTCAATTGTCTTCGTGTTTCAACTCATCAGGAACACGTCGTAGCTTTAGAAAATCAAATTTCATTGTGCGAATACTGAGCTCTTCAACTGCGAAAAGCTTACGTTAAAGTTTCGGTGTGCGCCTAAGATTTAGTCTGGTAGGTTGTTTCTAATATTTTATGATATTGCTTACTAAGTTGGACCTTGGAAAGTTTGAGATGCAAAGTGGAACATTCACAGCACGACCTTACACCACTCCACACGTCACCATAAATTGCTATGCACGCCCTTCAGTTTCAGCGCCGCAATAACCTTAGTCCAGACGAGAGCTCTGATTACTCCAAAAGGGTAAACGAAGCCTGAGCCATTTACTGACATACGTATGCGTCATGTCGTGTTTTGTTTGAATATATGAATGGCGGAGAACTTATTCGGTACGTTGACAACCGGTAAATGAGTTATCGTGCTCTATATTTGTTCGATGAGTTTGAACTACAGGGTTATCAAAGACTTT
>NW_008761991.1:0-601 GCF_000715545.1 Opisthorchis viverrini | reverse complement strand
GAGTATCCAGCATCGTAGGCTGCTGTGATACTCTCAAAGAAGTGAAGCTGGCAGCCATTTACGGATCTTCGAGATAGGAATCCGTACTGTCTATCATTTATGGCGTTTGTAGCTAGGACAAACCTGATTAGCGGGCCTTTGACAAAACGTTCGAGGGTTCGCATTGAAAGAGGAATATGGTAGATCCCTCTGTAACTGGAGGCAGTCTGCCTGGATCCGGATTTAAAATGGGGGCGAACAACAGATTGTTTCCATTGAGTGAGGACGATTCCAGAGTTGACTGAGTGAGTAAAAAGATTTGGGACAAGAGTTTTGGCATCTTGACCGCCAGATCGCCTCCCGGCACGGTGAAGTCTTTGAGAGTCCCGGCGCGGCGGAGTCTTTAAGGGTTTGTAGAAGGGCTGATACATCAGCTAGGGGATGGTCAAGCTGCCCAGGGACGGGCGGTTACTCTGTTGTAGAGAGGTGGAATATGAGGCGGAGATTGTAGGATTGAACTTGGGAGAAGGAAGTAAGTAGCAGCTGGTCGGCTATGTTGACAGGATGAGTGACGAATTTACAGTTGATGGAGTTCAGACAAGTGACTTGGTGACAGTTTGGG
>NW_008761990.1:0-601 GCF_000715545.1 Opisthorchis viverrini | reverse complement strand
AAAAAACAGTCATACTGTGCCGATTGTTTTCGAATGTCCTCAGAATGATTGATTGATTGCTTATAGTGGTTGTTTTAGTAACCATGGGACTCACCCCAGCAATTGTGCTGACAAAATGCAGTCATATCCCCCAAAGTGGGAAGGTGTTAAGCGACCAACTAACGATAATCTGTTCTCGTGAATGTCATCCGGTGATTGTAAAGGACCTCGGTTTTTTTACAGAGGGTTTAGCAAATAGTCGACTATGTTGGTGATCTCACTGGAGAAAAGAGAGGTAAGAATTTTCTAGAAAATTGTTTGTCTAAAAAGCAGTCGTAAACTTATGCGCTTTGCACACATCGTTAAAGGATATGTGTATAAGAAAGGTATATTCAATCTGTACAAAAAAGGATATGTTTGGGGGCAAAATCCTCTTCCCAAGGACCACACATTCTTCGAGCGATTGTATCTAAAACATGAAACACTGGTAACCCGAATCACCTGTTATGATAAATTGATGCGACTTTTAAGAAAACTTTGATGACAAAATAGGGGTTGGCGATCATTTAAAAATAAACGAAGAAACCAAATTAATTTGCAGATGAATGTATTTCACTAATTT
>NW_008761989.1:0-601 GCF_000715545.1 Opisthorchis viverrini | reverse complement strand
CTCGTGCTTCCTTCTGGTGGCATGGCACCAGAAGGGGTGCTACAACGGAACGGTTGTTGGTCTATTTATATCAAGCCATTCGCCAAATACATAAACACGACTGAGGCCGAACCATCGTTTCTCTTCAGTAACTACCCAAGTTATGAGACGCCGCTTCAACGTCCACAAATCCATGCTCTTTATTTCTTAAAGACACCTCCTTTGTTAAACTTCGCTGGACCTCGGGTGATGACGAGAGACGACTAACTTTACTATGTATCCATAGTGGCGTTCGACGAGAACACACGGTTGATGTTACCGCGATTTTTGCTGGACTATACTCAGCCACCACACAAGATCCAACATTCGAGCTGCTTGTTTTCTGCAAAAAAACACCCAGAACTATAGCTGATCAGACCTGATAACACTCATGTTGTTATCATTGTGGGAGCTGGTATTTCCCATGGGAGAACTGTGTCCATCATTATCGACAGAGTTTCCCAGCTTTTTAGATAGCTGAAGTGCGAGGATCATCGATCAGCTGATCAGAGGGAAATCATGAGCTAGGTGAACAATACACCGAATTAACCGTGTTAAATCGTCCAGCTGTAGCACCCTTTCG
>NW_008761988.1:0-601 GCF_000715545.1 Opisthorchis viverrini | reverse complement strand
AAAAAAAACTGGTCGATGTCTTTTCCATCCAAAGCCGCTTACGTCGACATTATTGACCTACCCATCAGATATCCCCTTTTGGGTGTGGTCTTCGTTCGTGTCTGTTGTATCAGTCATCCTTTGTTCTGATCGCGAGCGATGGATTTCTCGGTTGCTATCCCTACCCGGATGTCTGTTCTCTGTTTGCATAGCATCCCATCTAACAGTACCGCGCAAACCACACAGCCGTTCAACCATTCACAACCGCGTTGAACAGATTGTCCCAAGTATTCTGTTGCGTCAGGTTCGTTAGGATCATGTGTCGCTCACTGCCCCAGTTGGAGACGTTACACAGACCAAGGAGCTTCAGATATCCCCTTTCAGATTGACTTGAGTCAGTTCATCGGGCCTTACTTATTTAACACTGTTCAGCTTCGAAAAAATAATGCAGACAAAACAATGTCAGACAAAAGGGAATTTGCTGGGCATAATTTGACTGTTCTTTTCAATTCAGGTCCTGATTGCTTCCGTTTAACACGAATAGTACATAAACCGAACCTTGTTGGTTGTATTCTACTACTAAATGCAACATTTCCCAATCAAAGTAGTTGTTATTAGTGGA
>NW_008761987.1:0-601 GCF_000715545.1 Opisthorchis viverrini | reverse complement strand
TTTGTTACTAGGCAAGTATTATGATCTCCCTGTCATTTGGTCTCTCCGTTGTGTTTTCCGTAGCATGACTATCCGGGCGAAATCTTACACTAGGAGATGCAAAGGCTTGTTTTGGATCACTTTCAGCCAGTCAGCCCAGCGTCTACGATTTTATGATGTTGAGCATCGGATTCAACCACCCTACGTCAACATTTGCATCTATTTCTTGCTGAAGTGATTCACCCCGAAGAAAGTTAGATACATAACCACCCTGATGGATCAGCCAATCCCAATGAGATGGTATTGTGATAACCGACTAATTTTCACTAATATTAATCGCTCTCTACCGTCACATGCCGAGAAATGCCCGAATTTAAATGGTATTCCGAACGTGAGAATTTCGAAACCCAGTTGATACTCGTCGGTATAGTGTATGGAATCAAAGAATGTTATGCATGCCGAAAGGAAAGTTTTTATGTCCACTTGCCTAGTACGGGTGCGAAGAATTCCAAAGCTGTTTTAGAAATAATCTGTTGTATTTTATTAGAGGGAACCTCCCACTGGATCAGCCTTGATGTCACTCCTAAATGCGGCACCGAACAACCAGGTAAATTTTGGAGCA
>NW_008761986.1:0-602 GCF_000715545.1 Opisthorchis viverrini | reverse complement strand
CGAGGTTGTGGTAATAGCATCAGCCGGTGATAAACGTCCTTATTTGGGCTGTTGTTCCGGGAGAGGTGGCTGGAGACGGAACCGCAAGGATCAGGGCAGTTTTTGCCCACCCCCGACATCTATAATACAGATGTGACGTCAGTCCATAGACGGCCGAGCATTCACTGCAGCAGTGCAATTGATGCGACTATGTGGGTAAGAAACGCGGTCTCCACGCGGGGAGGACACATGAAAGCCGTCAGTGTTCGACCATTGATGTCCCAGAAGCATTTGGTGGGTCTCGTGGGAACATCAAATTAACAGTAATGGGGTACAATAAATGGTCTCAGGAGAACGAATTTCACCGCGACTGAAAAATTACTCACGTCTCATGGTTTAGACTGGTTAATGCATGTGCTCCGCATGTCGTACACCGACGTACGTCAATAGAGCGGTGAGGGCAGCCTGCAAGCGGACGAATCCATACCCTGATTGGTCAGAATATCAGCCAATCATAATTGGACTCCCACAACCTGCTGCTCCTCACACCCTCGTAAAGATTCTAGCACGACCTTGTGAAAATCATGCGATAACCTGTAAATACATTTGCAGTAATTTTCCTC
>NW_008761985.1:0-602 GCF_000715545.1 Opisthorchis viverrini | reverse complement strand
GAGTTGAAAATGATCGTACGTTCGATGATCGAGGTCGGTGACATTAAAGGAAAGCTATTTATTAGTTCATTTCCATCATCATTAACAGCAACCCCAGTTGATAACACTGGTGCTTCACTGCCATGCGAACAAGTCCATCTACTTGAATAAAGATTCATAATGAAAAATCGAAACAGGCGAGAGAGTTGGACCTAAGGTCGTTGGGTGTTTCTTTAGTAAAGTCATGTAACCGGAAACTGCGTAAAATCCTCCGACTCATTTTTTCGACCGTTTGGTGACCTTTTCCGCATTTTTAGAATGATGGCCAACTAGTATTCTCACGTGATTGCAAGTGTTTGTATGATAAAATTGAATCATTAACCGAGTGAGGTGTCACACTGAGAACACTTGTGAAGGATGGATTTTTTCCGACGAAAAAGTCGACTAATATAGGTAAATAGCAACAAGTTTCTCATTAACGGAAAAAATAAAGTGATCTCTTTTGGCAGCCAACAATCGATTTTCCATGAACCACGTGATCGTTCGTTCACGCTAATAACTAAAACTAAATTACTGGTTACTCCTAAGATTAGTAAAAACTCTTCAACAGCTCACGACCGGTT
>NW_008761984.1:0-602 GCF_000715545.1 Opisthorchis viverrini | reverse complement strand
TGCTGGCAGCCCACATTCCAGCAGTGTGAGCGTGAAGCCAAGCGTTCAGGTCTATGGTGTCGAACAATATTCCGGCAGCTCCTATGATAGATAGGTGAATATCCATGAGTTCTATTAAGCAAAGTTTTCGCAAGATGGCAGTGAAAGTGAACTGCTAAGCTCACTTGGCATATCAACAACCACTTGGTTAACTAACAATGAGTGCATTCCAGCTACCAACACTCCAACACACTGCAACCACGTCAGACAGCTTACCACATCAAATTCTCAAAATGCGACCAAAGGTACTGAGTTCCACTCGAACTCCATCACAAAATGTGAAAACGTTCTAATAGTCAGTAGGAACGTTCAAGTTGAAGGCTCATAACACGAAATCACTTTTTATTCCAGTTTTGTGTGTGTCGATAAGAACTTCTAGACAAGAGTTCCAGGTTTATGGCGCAGTCTTGACTTCTTGTTGGTTGTGCTAAGAGTAGGGAGTCTAGAATTACGGCAGCTGTTGTGATTCTGCGGTAAACATCACCATTGACAGAAACACCACTGCAAGGATAGTGGCATCAAAGCGCCCCAGTGTCGTCAGTTGGACGAGCGTAAGGTATACT
>NW_008761983.1:0-602 GCF_000715545.1 Opisthorchis viverrini | reverse complement strand
TTGATATTCTCGGCATACCACTTATTCGAATTAAGTAATTTTTGGGAAATTCCTACTCAAGACTATCTCAGATTACTATTACTCTGTGGTTTTGACAAAGGTTCCACTACAAGAGTAAAGATGAGTTTAAAAGTTCACGTCACAGCTCAGTTCGATGACTATACTAACCCTTAGAGAAGTGTAACCTAGTTGTTCATAGAGTTAAAGCAGAACCTTCCCATGCCAATTATTTGTATGAGAAAAGTTGAAAAATGGAAGGTACTGCCGTCCTTAAAAATCAAATGAACAAATACGATCAGGATGCAATCTATCGGAAAAATCAATGTTGCTGAGTCCTTTTGCATGCCCGCAGACAACTCAAATTGGCAAGTCACGTGATGATTGAAACGATTCAGACAAAGATCAAACATTCAGGATGTCACTTGCCCCACAGTGTTGCCGCATGCCGCCAGACCTTGTCTATTGCTCTGCGTTTGTTCGCGGCTTGTAAGCTTTATATCATTATAGCACATGATTAATAATTAATTAATTAACTGATTAATTGATTAATTAATAATTAATAGCTGAGTGCAATACGTCTATACATGCATCGCGATATCTCG
>NW_008761982.1:0-602 GCF_000715545.1 Opisthorchis viverrini | reverse complement strand
GTACTATTGGTTGTAGGGTGTGTTCCAAGGTGCCCGGTTCAAAGACTTTTCCTATTCTATTTCTGCCATTTGTTTAACGATTTCAGCGTGCTTTCCGTGAACTGCTCGGTTATTTGGTGTGTTTCAACGTCGAAACACAGACTGCACTTCAGCGTGCCATTGCACCCATACTTCGTCGCCTACTTCGATTTGTCGGTGGTGCAAGTGTGCTGTGGACGTTGCGCAGCCCGACATCCGGTCTACCGACTCCCATTCTTATGCATCAGACTTCTACAACTTCAGTGGAAGGTTGGAACGTAAACACTCCACCTATGCCAGATGGCCGTCCTGCGGAGAAAGTAGACGTGCTTTTTCGCCTGGACTCTAAGGAGACTGATAGAAGTGTGATGGGTGCAGGAGTTTTGCCTCCACCTGCGGCAAATCTGCGTGATAGGGCCAATTTGGCACTTGCCACACTTGTGGAACTGGCCAAAGGTCAGAATGGAGCCTTGGCGATCGGAAGGGATGTTGAATGCGGTAAGTTGTGGTCTGACTTTGTCAGGCACCGTGATTTTTGGTAGCAGTTTGTTCGACTTGAACGCTCAGTTTCGAACGACATGTTC
>NW_008761981.1:0-602 GCF_000715545.1 Opisthorchis viverrini | reverse complement strand
ATACGGTTCATCACGGTCTGGGCACAGCACTTCACGGAAGAGATGTTACCTGACATGAAAGTAGCTGTTCCAAGTCCCTTGGTGTGGAGTAGGCTTTACTTTGGCCCTATTTTGATCATATAAGTTCAACGCTCTGAACAAAAGCTCACTTTGCACCAAACTTTGTTCCACTAAAGCCGATTCGTGATAATGAACTTCAATAACCAGCAGAATCATCCTGCAAACGGAGGCTCCATCCTTGGTTTTACCAATTTTGGCATTCCACTTTCGGCCTTCCGTAGCACACATTAAGTTCATCTTTTCAGGACTTGTGTCTACATTCGACTGTAGCCGTGCATAAGCAGATAAATATGCTATAAAGTAGGTTTATTGACAGGAAGGATAACATTTTTGTACTGCCTCCAAATACTTATTATTTTTCTCGTTGTGGAAAGGCAGAACTTAGATGTCCGCAGCCTGTCCACAACGACATGAGGTGTAGGTCAGCGCTTGGCAACAGGTCAGAAGCGGTGGGTTATTGAATAAGGCTTATGGGGTTAAGGTACCGGGGACATTTACTACGCCTCTGTTTCACTCAAAATCCTCCCCGGGGAAATAGTTGG
>NW_008761980.1:0-602 GCF_000715545.1 Opisthorchis viverrini | reverse complement strand
TACAAATAGGATGCAGACAACTCAGGCTATTCGCTCACGGAACACACGAGTCATAAGGTTGCTGAGTACTCCTTGACACACTTTTGTACTTTTTAGGGTCTACGCGCAGTTGCCGCGTTCGCGCCAATATTACGACCGACTTGAGCCCCGAATGAAAGCAACTTCAGAAATATGCTAGTTTCGGAACTAATTTGGTCCTAACTGAATCTTTCGTTTATGAATGTGTGTTCTGTGAAGACAGTATACGACGATGCCCTTAGTGTGACACACAGGGATGAAGAATCTCCCAAACGAGAGATTCAGTCGAGTTTCCTGTCAAAACAGTTTAGTGGATTTGGAAAGCTGGAGCTAGTATGTATGGCTTCCACAGTGAGCAATATATTGAAGTCTGGAAAAGTTGACGAGGGTGGTAAAGTGGACGAGATTGCGGACAATCAATGTGACGCTCCACTCAAGGATTGGCTGCCGTCCAGATAGTGACCTAATATACCTGCTGTTTCAGGGATATCAGGTATACAGTATGTATGCATATAGAGTGAACAAATATGTAGATTGTATGGGGACAAATTTGTCCAACGACAATACTGATGTTTCCCTGACAG
>NW_008761979.1:0-602 GCF_000715545.1 Opisthorchis viverrini | reverse complement strand
AATGCAATTTACCTGGGTAACATGTTAGGGATGCTAGAAGACACTAGCAAAAGTGGTCACTTCCGAGGGAAAGATTGAAGGCGAAAACGTAGATCACACATGAAACCTGATACTACTCCGTATCACGCATCTATCGTTTCCATTATCTTTCAGTTTAGACCGTCCTTGAGATTTAAAATCTATTTTCGAATGAGAACGAATATTATACATAAAATTAGTGACGCGTGAGCCAGCGTAATCCGGAATTGTAACCGCAGTGTGGCAATGAAAGTCCGAAGAAGATGCAAGAGTTTTTGCAAAAGTACTTCGCAACGACGTATTTATATCCAAAGGTGAGCCCAGGAAAACAAGAACCTAAAAATTCTTGAAGAGAATGAGATACGGAATGCAGTCTGCGATCACACTCACTGTAAGCCTAAGGACAGACTAATTCATACAGTCACACAGTTCATTGTGCGTTGATTGATGAACGACAGTCTATTAGAAACCAGAGAAATGCTTGAAGTCTATATCTTGCGAAACAAGGTACGCGCATGTTACCCGGGCGAGCCAACAGTCATATTGAAGGCGCGAAGGTGAGATTCTAACCCGGGCCAACAAAA
>NW_008761978.1:0-602 GCF_000715545.1 Opisthorchis viverrini | reverse complement strand
TTCTTTCTTTCTTTATAACTGTCTTAGTTGGGAAGAGGGTAAATATCCTGAGATGCGACTCCCTAGACATGACACTGCCGAGGATTAGAAATGACACATTTTGGCCGCACCTCCCCAACCAAGCGTGCGCCAGGAAGAAATCGTTGTACCGAAAGCAACACAACCGGATGAGGGAGATCGCGGAATGCTACGACTTGGGAGTCCAAACCGTGAATCCAGAGTCATCTTTTCCCATGAATAAGTTGGAACAAATGCATCCTAAGCGCTAATAAGAAGTTCAGCGTTGGCGGTCAGGGTAGAGTGATGCGCTAACAGAAAGCACTCCCATCACCAGCACATCACTGCTCAACCACTGAGGAGAACACATCAGGTATCGGCTGAGTGAAAACATGGCTGCAGTCCTCTGGTGAATTGTGGAGTTGTCTGTGCTGGCGAAAAGTTGGGAAGCGGCACCAAACAACTGGTCCACAACTGGCTGTAGCGCACGCCCAAGATAGAAGCATAACACATCTACACTACAGCGCCCCGATATATTCAACTCTCCGCACAAAACCGTGGCTGGTGCTCCAGATTAGGCAAGTGACGACTGCTCTCTCTCTCTC
>NW_008761977.1:0-602 GCF_000715545.1 Opisthorchis viverrini | reverse complement strand
ACCCCATCTGTCACACTACAATCGGAACTTTGGTGAAAGTCCTACCGAGAGGCAGCGATGGTTGGCTTCAGAGAAAATTTCGAGAAACGAAATGCCATTCTTGTTCCAACCCCAAATCTGGCGGGCCGGAGCATTGTTTGCCAGACTATCCACTGACCAATTTGATAGGAATATTCTTGATGCTGCAGGGACATTCCGCAGTACAGATTAGAGGATTTGAGTACGCAAGCCGTCGCACCACGATGTGGTTCAGTCTTTCCGCGACGGTGATAATATGACCACCGTAATTATTGTTCCGATTTAACTTAACCGGTCTAATAATGTTACCAACCACATCCCCAATATATTACAAGTAGTTCGAAGCACAGCACCATTTGTTTCAAATACGAAACCTTTTGAGCAATAGGCAAGTGAAACGATCAACAAACCAGAGAGCTGATTGGATAATTGACAATGTTTTACTACTGCCTCATTAGATTTGTTTCTCCTCGGAATGTTTCATCAGAAATATGAGACTTAGACTCCCTGTCCAGTGCGATTATGTAAGCTCACTGAGCAAAAGGTTGTGGCTGAGGACCCTAACCGTCCTCCTGTCTGGGTGT
>NW_008761976.1:0-602 GCF_000715545.1 Opisthorchis viverrini | reverse complement strand
TGACTATCAGCAAGTCGAACGCGTTCAGACGTGATGGTTCAAATATATCTTGCGTGCCATCATGGAACAGTGGGGACGTGATGGCCTCACATGCCAAATATCTGGAGTTCAAACCGTGGTACGGCCAAAGTTATTTCTACCGCAAGCCTTAATGAAGACAAACCTCAGGTCTGTTGCTGCTCTTTTTGACCAGGGACTCGCAAGAATTTTTGCGCCGGGGCAGGAGGAGGACTGTTTAGAAGAGAGTCATGTGAATATGAATTCTGCAAGTCCGGAAACCATTGGCAAACGTTCTTATAATGATTTTAAAAAATGTTTGCATAATGTCTTATAAAAAACATTCACGTGACTTTAGTTATTTACTATACGTTATGCCATAAACACTTGTTTCACTCGTGGAGAGCGACAACTCATCGTGCTGAAAGCCATGGCAGTGCGTTCAGTTTTCGTTTGCGAGTATAAACCCTCCGTTTTGTACACTATGCATAAGAGCAGATTTAAATCGTACGGTAAAACTCAGCAGAGGAAATATTTTCCATGTCAAATTAATATCAAATTCTTTGCAAGATGCTCGTTCCAGCTCCTAAGAACTCTAGTCTGAT
>NW_008761975.1:0-602 GCF_000715545.1 Opisthorchis viverrini | reverse complement strand
GAGCGTTAATTATTGCCTGATCAGAAGGGGCGGTAGTTCGCATGCGCGGTACCTAATTTTTGCAACGGTGTTTTGAGTCAAAGCGCCTTGTTGGACGACTTCGGTCAGCACCACTTCACAATGTCCACCAGACCGGCCACGCTAGAGCTCCTTCCAGCAGGCCTTACGGCAGTTAAAATAACCTACAAGGAAGAGATGTGTGAGGTGACAGCTCACTACAGCATCAACTATTTTTGCATGGATTTAAAACTTGGTCAGTACCAGAAGCGAAACTGTGAACAATCCAGGTGTTTCAAAACCGTAATATCAGAACCATGGCTCGTGTGAGCTTGTGATGGCGCATCCTGAACAAGTCGACTAGATTGTATCTGTTTGGTCGTGCACTGAGAACCTGTACTGATTACTGTGTCTAGCACTGGAAGCTGCGTTGTCTAGGTCAGGCTTTGCGTATGCTGGACCGCCATTTGCGAAGAGTGCTTTTATCTGTGCCCGATTCTGAATGCCAGAAGCAGAGAGGTGGCCAACCAATGACCTGGTAGAGGAGCACGAAAGAGATTGCGAAGAGCCTAGGTGTGCCATCCAGGATGAGGTCGCATGGTCCC
>NW_008761974.1:0-602 GCF_000715545.1 Opisthorchis viverrini | reverse complement strand
TCGGAATTTACCAGTGAGATATGATATATTTGTATTGACGTCGCTGCGCGAAGCGCGAATTATTTTATAAATATATTGGATAAATGGTGAATACGCAGAGAATAGAGTCATCATCAGCATCATCACGATCATCCTGATGATCGGAACCTTGTGTAAGCTTTCATTTTCAAGGTGTCCACGTCTTCACTCCGCACCGAACAGATCGGTTTGTACACTGAGTTGTATTCAGCAGCCTTACATTCGGTGCTGAGTGCAACAGGAACGGGATCAATGGCTTCCGGTAATTTGCTGGTGTTCTCTGTCTATTGATCGGTATATTCAGAAAAAACGCTGATTGACGAAGAAGCAACTAGGTTCCAGTATGAATAGATTTCATCTATCGGGTGGACCCGCGGCAATGCATTTGGCTGCGATGCCTGAGTACCTGAAGTACAGGATTTCAGTCAGTCTTCTTGACTGTGATCGTGAGGGTGAGATGAACCAAAGGTGAATCCGAAGTCCATCTCATGCTCGGATTCGTCTGTTCGACCCAACGAAACGCAGTCAACTAGAGAGTCGCATTGAGACGGAGCAAGATTTTGACGGTCTAATACCATTTTCCT
>NW_008761973.1:0-602 GCF_000715545.1 Opisthorchis viverrini | reverse complement strand
GACACACCGTGACAGGAAGTTGGGTGAGAGAAATTTAGCCATGGCGGTTATCGCCAGCAACGAATACTGATCTCGTTAGTCTGAACACCGCAGACAGTTTTGGTCACAGTCCACAGTCATTGTGCGCAGTGTACTAAATAGTGATCGGTCACTTTATCCCTCAACACTACATCGCAGACACCCCATTCCGAAGCAACTCAGCCGGAGTACGCAAACCAGTTGCAATGAACGTGTGCGTTTAATCACAAGTCAGTATATTACTCTAGACAGTAATTCACGGGAAACGTGAATTAATGTTACGTGAAACCGGGATCTGTGGGGCCTGATCGGATCATGTGACCTTGATTACCATGCCGTTAACGGCCCATATGGGAAACAAAGTCTAGGTGCACTCAAAAGTGAGTAATCTGGGGGAATGTTCGATGAGCAAGCAGACCTCCTTGCTTCTCTTCCTAGCGCACTAATGAAATCGACGACAACTGGAAAAGTGCTTGATTAAGAAACGAAAACAAGCACCTGTTTGTCTAGATAGTGCAGACAGCCACAAGTGATCTGATGAGTGGACAAACGGTCAAACAAGTAAGCCAGTGAGTTTCATCCAC
>NW_008761972.1:0-602 GCF_000715545.1 Opisthorchis viverrini | reverse complement strand
TATAGCCCAATGGATCGCTGAGGTACGCATACCGTCACACTAAGGTGAGGTCCAGCTTCTTTGCTCAAAGAAGCCGTTAAGTAGTAAGTTAGCAGCAGTTTACCACAAAATTACTTCGAAAACCAAAGTACGTTGGCTGTTCGAAACAAATTAAGTTAATAAATCGTTTTATCGTTGAAGTCAATGCTTTCCTGTGATGTCAGATCATCGAAGCGTCGATATGCGGCTGAATTTCCTTAACAGGACCATGATCACTTTAGGGCAATCCACAACTGTGTGGATTAACGTGAGCGCGTCAACGCCCTCCAAATAATTGTTTGGTCACTTGCGGTAGCCGTAAGTGCTGCAGGCTGCTGCTGCGCAATGTGGTGGTGCTTGCGCTTCTGTTTGCAACTCTCGCATGTCTGGATAAATCAGCTGATTAAGAAGGTTGTTGTGACGACCTCTTGTAATGGCTTCACAAGAAACGACTTCCAAAACCCTATAAAAAGCCCAACATGAAACAGCTGTAACTAGCTGACAAGGACCATTTTATACCGGATCTAGTGTATTGATAAGAAATGCCAGTGGTGCCAGAAATCGGAGGCGAAACTGATGCAAAT
>NW_008761971.1:0-602 GCF_000715545.1 Opisthorchis viverrini | reverse complement strand
GGCGAAACCGGTCGTGGACTGTCGATGCAATTTAAGCGAACTTATGATTACTTATTACAATACAATTTTAATCAAGTATCGCCATATTTGAAACATCGTATCGAGTGGATCTTGAGGCAGCCTGGTGCATGCAGAACATTCAGCCGGCTGAGTACATCATATGAAATCGAGAGATTCAGGTGTGTTCCAGGTGAGTCTCTCGAAGCAAACAAATTAGTTTGCAAATTTGTGCATATTCGCTAATTTGGTGTAATTCGGTTTGAAGTGGAACAAAATATTCACGGAAAGCCTGGGAATGCGCCCACCTGATGAGCCCCGAAATGGGTGAACCCGTTCTTGGATTATCGATTGATGATCAGCAACCTTATGAGAAGTAAATTACAATAAAATATTTACGTCTATCGCGATATTTAAATATCGTTGCGTCTGAAACTAGAGGCGGCCTGGGGCATGCAGCACATTCACCAGACTCAGAACATCATAGGAAGAAGAGAGATTCAGATGCGTTCCAGGTTAATCTCCCAAACGTACGAAATTAAATTGCAAATCAGTATATATTAGCTACCTATTTGAAATTCGTTTTGAAGTAGAACATCAGGTTG
>NW_008761970.1:0-602 GCF_000715545.1 Opisthorchis viverrini | reverse complement strand
TGTGGCTAGTTAGTTGGGTATCGCGTACCACTGGCCGCATGTTGGTCGTGTGCGTCGGTTAACATCGATAAACCTTGAGGTCTTTCTAGCATAATTCGCAACCTATAATGAAAAACTGTGGTTTTTGCCAGCAAACGGTCACGATGTTTAGCAAATAATTAGCGTGCACTACGGAATTTTTACTGACAACAAAGATTCATCGACCACCATTTCCCAGTTGCATCTCCAAAGGCCATTTAGATTCTAGAATGTTGAGGAAGTCTGTTCCGGTGGAAAAATACCTGAAAGTTAAGTTCATTGTATGTGAGTCAACCTTTTCCACAATTCGCGATTTTTATCATCAGGTAGCGTATTCACAGTCGACGATGTTTATTGACCTTGAGAATTGGCTCACCAAAATAAATCGCCAGAGTAAATGAATTTCAGTAATACAGAAGCGTACATATTACACATAGACATTCTACACTATGAAGTAACAAGTCTGAAAATTTCGTAGATTTTGAGAAATCACTCTCATTGTGCGAATAGTCAGCGGAGTAAAGCACTGCTCTTCACGTACACAGCGGGGGCAAGAAGCTTGCCAGCGCGAGCATACGCATAAA
>NW_008761969.1:0-602 GCF_000715545.1 Opisthorchis viverrini | reverse complement strand
TTTGTACAAGCAGTTATGTCCTCCATGTATCCAGAGCCCAGGCGGTCACTAAAATTCTCTCAGTAGTCGAGTTCTCCTGCACAGAGTTATTCAGAAGACCATTGGCATGTTCGATAACGCCATTTTTCTGCTTTAGGACTGCGACCATACCGCTACCATTAAGGTCCATTTCAACACTAAACAGCTCTCCGACCCTGGATAGTTCGGGGTCAGTTGTTTATTCAGCATCCGCGCTTTGACACCTTCAAAAGTCTTATGTGCTTTCCTGGTCCATTCGAATTTCCGATGAAGTCAAAGTTAATTCTACAACGAAGCAACAATAGTGTTGAAATCCTTCGCATACTGGCTCTAGTATGCTGCCGTAGGGACCGCTTTCGAAGTAAGAATAGCACAATCATCGGTCTTGCCAATTATTCCGGTAGGGAACCAACCCCTTTACCACATGTGTGGCTCATTATCGTCAACAAAATCGGAGCGAGCTATGCATTTACTTCATTTATCCGCATTTGAAGATACCGGATACGCGACTGACTGCCTCACAATGAACTACTTGCTCTGGTTCCGTATTTCTTCACTCAAGGTTATCGTCTCCATACACATGG
>NW_008761968.1:0-602 GCF_000715545.1 Opisthorchis viverrini | reverse complement strand
GGGGCGCCGTTCAGTGGCTGCACGTCCACCAGCATGACCGTAGACTTTCTGGATGCAAAATGCATACGAGATAATGAAAAGGGACCTATCCTTTTGGAAGACGAGAAGGATGTCGCCTGCCGCCTAGCGATTTCATCAGTCACGAAGTTGAATGGGAATGGAGTGAATAGGTACTCCTTTCGGACACAACAGTGTAAACGGAGGCTTTTGAGGGTCTTTCCGTAAACTCACACTAAAATGACTTTTTGTGTTCAAGAACCTCGTGGACATTCCTTGATGAGCGAGCTTCTCAAGGATAACAGACCGGTCAACCGATTCATGTGCGTCATGGAAATCCAGAAGTGTAGGTCACCTATACGTATGGCGGTGCTCTATCATCTGAAGAAATGTGACCAGCTTTCTCTAAGATGTGATACGGGTTTCAAACACAACCCACACATATGTCTTCATAAGCCTCCTGAAGAATATGCATCGCCTCCGAAAAATTACTCAGATTGGAAAACGTAATTAGTCTTCTCCAACGTATTTGTTTTGGCGGCAACCCAACAAATTCGAATAAAACACGCAGTGATTTGTAAAGCTAACCAGATAATGAGAGCTCA
>NW_008761967.1:0-602 GCF_000715545.1 Opisthorchis viverrini | reverse complement strand
GATGCATATGAGAATTCTGCTCCCTGTCCTATAGTCTGTAACGGTTCATTTGGTGTTACGCTAATAAACACTGCGCAGCAACGGCCTTCTTCCTTTCATCATGAACCACTGTCATATGTAAACCAAGGGCTCGATTTGGATTAATGTCATGACAGGGAAGCCTAAGTTAATCGTTTTAACAAAGTGAACCCTGCTACATGAAACCCCATGGAAAGTTGGTCACCACCAAATTATTTTAGTTGCCTATTTCGTGGTGACACTGCTGGGGCAAAAAGTGGGTCACGGAGAAATTAGCCCACTGCCAGAAGAACTGGCAAAGATAGAGGATTGTGCTGTTCCCAATTCCAAGCTGTCCCTACGGCGGTTTCTTGGGCGACCAACATACTGCAGCCGGTTTGTTAAGGATTTCAACACGATTGCTGCTCCATTGTACGAATTGCTCAGGCAAAATCGGAAATCTGAATGGACCAGGGAGGCAGATGAGGCTTTTGAGTGGTTTAAAGCGCGGATGTTCGATCAGCAACTGACCCTCAAACTGTCCAGAGTCGGAGAGATGTCCACTGTTGCAACGGAAGCTAGTGATCGCGGTATCGGCGCGGTCC
>NW_008761966.1:0-603 GCF_000715545.1 Opisthorchis viverrini | reverse complement strand
CTGTTATCCTACGTCTTGATTGGTCGGTGGCCATTGAGATCGGCCTTTCAAGCCCTCATTGATTGGTCGGGGCCCGAGTGAGTATTATCGTTGGGCTTTTTGGACTCGACGCTGCGAACTTTGTAGATGTACATCCGAGAAATTTCCTGTTTCTTATTCCGTTAATCTTATAGTCGGCCCTCTTTGAGTATTCTGGTTGAGGCGTGGTCACTTTTCAGGATTTGCAAATTTAATTCGTGTCCTTCTAGGTCATTATTCATGGAAACCGTGGACAGAAGGTCATGTCTCGTAATGACCATGTTTCGTTCATTTATTTCTACGCAAAATTCCCCTCAATATGGCTGACACAGAGGTTACCGCAACAAATGTATTTGAACAGCGACGAGATGTACCGAATGAAACGCACCAACCGCAACTAGTTCATTCGGTCACATTGGATGAAAGTTATGTAGACGAATGAAACAAGAATGTGCTGTCTGTATAGGAGATGGTTCTGTGTTCATTCACTTTGGAAAGCATGAAAAGTTGGCGGGCGGAGAATTGAGCCACCAGAGGAAATTCCTGGAAGCATGACATTCTACGAGTAATTCGACCAACTGGCAT
>NW_008761965.1:0-603 GCF_000715545.1 Opisthorchis viverrini | reverse complement strand
CTAATGGTCGTGACAAGTGCACGCTCATTCTAACGCGTACATGTTGAAGAAGTGCGAACCGAAATGGGCTTCAATACAAAGAACTTTTCCCTCTTGAAGAACCACTAAAAGTGCACTAGGAGTATAGCCCAAAAGCAGTAGTTCCCCATTAGGGCTACATAACAAAATCCGTGAGTGTAGTTTTGAAGCGCGACTTCGGTTGTCTTGTAATCTCGACCTGAGCGAAACCTTGTGGCAGTGACGCGGAACACTTTTAAAGGGTGGTTTGGCAAAATGAAAGGAAGGCTCTGTAAATAAAATCATGTAAATTGAGGCGTAAAGAAGTGTAGAGCAGGACATAACTCGCAGCATAAAATCAACTGATAATCTACTTTTTAGAAAAGTTCAGATGAAAATCGGTTAAAAATACTGGTTGCTTGTGAAACCTTTCTGAAACAATAGTCTCTAGGTCAGCTTTATGCGTCTCCTAAATCATGAAACTTGTGTTCAACTAACCAGATAAAAGTATCCAGCCAGTGACGTGGAATAGGAAACTTTCATATTTTATTCCAGTATCGAGTATGCAAGTTTGGTCAATTGGATCGAAGTGGAAATTTGTACATA
>NW_008761964.1:0-603 GCF_000715545.1 Opisthorchis viverrini | reverse complement strand
TGTTGCATTTGCTTAGTCAGACGCGATACACATCTGTGTGCGTTAGATGGCAGAAATTGTTAGATATTGGTTTCAAAAGAGTTTTCTGCATGCCTGCACGTGTATAGACGGGTACGCACACCGTCCCCATGTGTCTGTTTAATTCTCATCATCGTTCGTGAGGTTAATAAACCATATTAACCACTCGCCTTTCATGGGGAATAGTTAACAGTTCGGTCAAGCTCGATCGAGCCTGTCAGCTTCGGGGAGACTGGTATAAAAAGACGCACTGTACATATCGGTACAAGCAACAAGCAGACCAGGGTGAACATTGGGATGCGGGTGACCTACACGAATATTGATCTTTTTGTAGGAAGTTGACTACTGACAAGTGCATGAACGTGATGCTTCTGTAAGAAGGGAGGTGAGGTTAACAGTTTTAAGGTTACTGTCCAAAGTACTTTTGAGTGAGATAAAATGGGTTGTGGTTGGAAGGAAAGATTAATGGTTCCATCAGGCGGTTGTTAGAACTTGCTTCACGGCAACAAACCTGTTTCCCGTGTTGCATCCTGTTGCTTTGGCAACGGTTATCAGACGAAATCCATGGTCATATCCTGTGGAGAA
>NW_008761963.1:0-603 GCF_000715545.1 Opisthorchis viverrini | reverse complement strand
TGAGGGCTGAGATACCGTCAAGTCGCTCAAGCCTAGACAGGAGCATTCGAGATACAAAGGTTGAGCTTGAACTGCGGACATTTTGGTCGGTCCTTAAACACCGAGCACTGTCGAGCTCAAGCAGTAAATAAACGTGAAAAAGTGGGCATCGCAGTCAGTAGATACAAAGGGAAACGACTTACCTGAACGGATAGACTAGTGCGGCAACGCTAGGTGCCTCCCGATGTGAAGCATAGTCAAAATCGAGCATGGATTGCACAGCCTTCACTTGCAGACCCCAAACAATACACCGCGAATGCGAGTGGAAAAGCTGGTGTGTTCGGCCACCGAAACCATTAGAAACATTATCCTCCACTGTTTCATTGAGCTAGAAGAATGAGAACCAGAAAGTACACCACTGCCGAAATCAACAATTGGCACTAAAGTAAGTCAAAAACTTTCCAGCTGTGGAATTACGTTGTTTCATACTACACAGTAACCCTCTAGTGTCTGATTACTGTCGCTGAGACTCGTCCTCCAGAATGGGGATCGTGTGATCCCAATCTCAATGTATCCGCTTACAGTACACGCTGTTTTGTTGTGCGGTTGAGATGTGGCCTCTAC
>NW_008761962.1:0-603 GCF_000715545.1 Opisthorchis viverrini | reverse complement strand
TCCTGTACCTCGTAAGGTGTTTTTAACGATAAACGCAGAGAGTTAAACCTTTGCACCTGATTATACTTAGCTTGCATTAAAGAATAATTTGGATATCATCCGATCATCTAACTACTTACATCGAATAAAGTGCGACTTTGAGATTTAACTTGGATTTTCCACCAAGTCTGATGGAATGGAAGCCAGTCTGAGGAAGAAGAAGAAACTATATGCGTCCATGATTCGTGCATACAGATAAACTATCCGCTTGAATGGGCTACAAAATAAAGCGGAAGACAAGAGTAATTTGTCTTATTTTTCCCTAAATCCCTGGCATGATGCAGCTCATTCAAGTTATCGGGTAAGCTTTCTATCGACTAGTGAGGATCAGAGTATCGTAACACATGCGTGACTATAGTACCGATAAACAGGCTCAATTCAGATTGTGCGGTTCGTGATGATCACTTATGTGAACCAAAGTGGCAGTTTTACCCGCCATCCCGTGCGACAGCTAACCTCTTTGTCTGTTGATCCAATGGAGAAACGTTCGGGGCTGAGTAAGATTACAATCTTAATAAAACAGCAGAACGTGACAGCGGATAATAAACCGGAACTGCTCAGCTG
>NW_008761961.1:0-603 GCF_000715545.1 Opisthorchis viverrini | reverse complement strand
TTTTCAGCAACCATATGAGTAGTGTATTGAGTTTACAGGACGTTCCGTTCTCTTGTAGTCCAGTCATTACCGGACTTGGATTGATTCATTTCAACTTTTTGAATCCCAGTTCGACGGGAGGTGGTGACAGTTGGAAATAACAAATTACTCTGGTAGCCCAGTGTGCAATAAACAGTTTCCGGGCAAAATATCTAGCCTTACCTGGTCTGGCCGTCTCGTGGTGTTCCCTAACGAAGACAGCTGTCATTTACTGGATACTTGTGACGAGTGTACTCTGTTTTCTTGTTTGAGTCAGGTTCTCGTGCTCACTGTTTTTAGTGTTCGCTTATCAGGAACATATAATTTTACGCACCTTATATTCATATTTGTAGTATCGCTGTGCATTTTGTTAATAGTGGGTCTTGCCAGGTATTTGTCTAGTGACAGGATGGACTGAATCCAAGTTGATTAAGACAGCAATTCACACAGGGAATTTCCATTTACTCTCGTCAACATCAGGCTATCAAGTAACGGAAACCAAGGGCACTGTTATGGAAATGTTCTATTCAGAAGAAACATCGCATCAGGAGGAGCGCATCAAGGAGCGAGATGGCCCAAGTGGTT